>NC_088298.1:3356399-3589465 GCF_032854445.1 Liolophura sinensis | reverse complement strand
ATTAGTAAAACTTTGGGTACCTTCTCATAATGAGTTTTACTGTTCAGTCAGTAAATTACTCTGTTTTCTTTTGAGAAAAATGTTGTTGTTGAAATTTGTGGAGTATATTGTATTATTTTCTCATTGAGACTTTTCTTGCTGAAATTGAGATAGTATGTTGTGTTGTTTGGCTGCTTAAATAAGTGAAGTATTTTGCCGTCCCACTCAAAGGGGGTTTGAAATGAACAGAAATATTGTATTGTAATGAGCAAGGGGATTGGGAACAAGTTTTATCAGCTTAGTAGAGGGGTACTAGGGGACGTATTTATTTTGTCGACGTAGCTGTGGCTAAATTTATAGAGTATCTGTATTTTCCGGATAAATGAATGAATATAGTCTAGTCGCCACTGTGCATGTATGTTGTAAATCGAGCAGCTGTTTTTATTTGGCTCAGATAGAGGAAAGTTAGAACCCTCTCATGTTAACCTCAAAACCGCTATAATAACCACAGCATTGGCTCGCGGTCGTTTTCAACGTTTGACTGGCTTGGTGGTAGTATGGTTTTGCCGAGATCGCCACAGGTAACAGAAAGGGGTTGCTACTGCTTTGGCGTGCTCTCACTGTAGCCTCTCACCGCATTGAGGTTTACAGATCAATTGTTGTCCCGTCATTTTGTGTTAGACGAAGAGGATCCTCCAGTTCTCTGCACTCGAAGTTATGTTTCCAAAACAAATATCATATCCAGTGTCCCTATACGTTTTTCAATTTTCACTGAACGAAGAAAACAATTTTGTGTAGAAAACTCGCCCGGTTAAAAACCCGCTGTCATATCCATGTGAATTGGAATGTCTTACTGTACAATCGAGGCGTGAAAATGGGGGTTTGAATCAAAAGGCGAATATAGGACATAAAACGGAGAGAGGGAATGTGGAAAAGCTTTACACCCTCAAAAGGAATCGAATAGTCCGAGATCGTCTCATCCTTTGTTGCGGGTTTTAAGGCGACTGAGTGCCATGTTTGACTCTCGATTTATCCCCTAAGAAGCCCGGACAATCGCCAGCCTTTGCTCTTCACCGCTGTTATTCAATTCGGCAATCCTCCCAGGGTAATCTTATGATTTGGGGCGTTGAGATAGAGGCATTCGTCATAGGCTGGCTTCTAAACAGCAGAATTCGCATGTTTTTGGAGTGACTGGTGAAAAACGGAGCAGTGCATTCCATCAACATGTTACAATCAAAGCGCGATTGAGATACTGGAGAAAAATGTTACAATCAAAGCGCGATTGAGATAATCGATCAACATGTTACATTCAAAGCGCGAATGAGATACTGGATGAACATGTTTATAATCAACGCGCGTTTGAGATAATGGATAAACATGTTACATTCAAAGCGCGAATGAGATACTGGATAAACATGTTACAATCAAAGCGCAATTGAGATAATGGATCAACATGTTTGCATTCAAAGCGCGAATGAGATACTAGATCAACATGTTACAATCAAAGCGCGAATGAGATACTGGATCAGCATGTTACAAGCAAAGCGCGATTGAGATACTGGATAAACATGTTACAATCAAAGCGCGATTGAGATAATGGATCAACATCTTATAATCAAAGCGCGAATGAGATACTGGATAAACATGTTACAATCAAAGCGCGATTGAGATAATGGATCAACATGTTACAATCAAAGCGCGATTGAGGTAGTGGATCAACATGTTACAACCAAAGCGCGATCGAGATACTGGATCAAACACGTTACAACCAAAGCGCGATTGAGATACTGGATCAACACGTTACAACCAAAGCGCGATTGAGATACTGGATCAACACGTTACAACCAAAGCGCGATTGAGGTACTAAATCAACATGTTACACACACAGTGCGATTGAGATAATGATCAAAATGTTACAACCAAAGCGCGATTGAGATACTGGATCAATATGTTACAATCAAAGCGCGATTGAGATACTGGATCAACATGTTACAACCAATAAGCGCGATCGAGATACTGGATCAACACGTTACAACCAAAGCGCGATCGAGATACTGGATCAACACGTTACAACCAAAGCGCGATTGAGATACTGGATCAACACGTTACAACCAAAGCGCGATTGAGATACTGGATCAACACGTTACAACCAAAGCGCGATTGAGGTACTAAATCAACATGTTACACACACAGTGCGATTGAGATAATGGATCAAAATGATACAACCAAAGCGCGATTGAGATACTGGATCAACACGTTACAACCAAAGCGCGATTGAGATACTGGATCAACCGGTTTGAAATTTAGATTTTATGTCAAGCTTGAAATATAATCTGTCCTCCGCACATCTGTAAAAATTGACGACTGCTTCTGGTGTACATGTTATCAGGTTTGTTTTCTATTCATATTTATTTGTTGTTCTATTATTTAACTGTTGTTTTACGACGTACTCAAGAATATTTAACTTTTACAAGAGCGGCCAGCAGAATGGTGGGAGGAAGTATGTTACGATTATCGAATTTCGCATTTTCGTTGTCCACGAGTGGTATGTGAATGTCTTATATGACGCTTAGATTGACGGTTGTAGTCCTCAGATCGAATTAATTACATTCCGTTTTGTTTGACTGAGGCCAATTAAACCGTGCAAGGCTGTATTGTCTGCTCAAATTAACACTAGAACATTAGGAGCACCCAATTTTATTCCCCCTAAAAGTGATGATGTAATTGTCTGCAAGAATATTTTTTCATTATTTCCTTTAAAACATTTTTTCATACTAAGTGAAAACTCAGGAAACTTAAATCAACGAGATATTTAAATTTGTTTTGATGAATTAATTCAAATCAATCAGGCAGATAGGCTATTGATAAATTTACAGTCTAGCACCTTATATATTTGACTTAAGAGGCTGTTACTGTTCTGCATATTTAGTTGAAATACGATATACGAAAGACTTATAGCACAGAGAATAAAACCCGAGCAGCAACGACAGTGTGGTAATTGGCAGGTGATCACAGGTAACCGGTGAAATACGGCCTCTCTGACACTGATTGTGCGCTTGTTTCCATGCCCAATGAAGAATCAATCTTTGAAGTCCGTCTATGAGGACGTTTATCGTTAATCACCCCAAGATTTTGTGGATTTTTGAATGAATGTTGCAGCACGTCCTCTATGCAACAATTTCTCTTCTAGCTATGGAAAAATTTTTTGTGATTAGTTTTGACATTTACCTAAATACTCTTTGAAAAGAACTTTAACAAATGGAAATTGAAAAAGAAAGTTAAGAAGATTTTATTTCTTACATCTTACTTTTCTAATTCTTATTGCTTATTACTTTAACTGCGTAATCTTTGTCATGTATAGAGGAAAAAGATTTAATCATTATTTTTATGTATATCTACAAAGGCAATCCGCTCTGCGACCACACAATGTATGACTTTTATCAAGGCACAGATTGTGAACACAGCTGATATATAACGCTCTGTACGCTTGGTCGGTAAATCAATCCAATATGGCGGACCAGATGTTCCGCGAGGCATGGCTTTGAAGTGGGGGATTCCCCATATAACCGCGAGACGATTCGTCGCGAGGAATGTTAAAATCTTTCCTCTTAAAATCCAAGGATTGACAAAATTTTCTGTTATCGTTTGAAGACGTCTGAGAGACGATATTGTGCGAGGAGCTCGCAAGGCTAGTGTCATCCTCGTGTACTGGGGAGATGAAACAAACAAGGAGCAAGAAACGGCCGTTTGAAATTTTCAAAGACGACAAATTTCAGTCAGTCAGAAGCGTACATTTATACCCACTCGTTTTCATGTATGGACTCGTAAAATTTCTGGAACATTGCAAGAATGGCGTTCTAACCTGTTTGTCTGCTATACGTGACTTGGGAGGTGTATAATGGCCACAACGTAGGGCTACAGCCAAGTGAGAAATAATGAAGACCAGCTGCGGATGACTGATAATAGACTGCTTGTGTTTTTGTCACTTACTAAATACTCAAACTGTCGCGTGAAATTGATGAGCGAATTGACATGACGTATACATTTACACTTCCCTTTGCAGAATAAACGACCTTTTCCTTTGGCACATGTTTCTGCATCATACACAAAAAAATATGTTGGACATTTGAGAAAGCAAAAATCGGACAACTTAATTGTCTTTGTAAGAAAGAGGGTGCTTATGTTTAAGAAGGAAATGACATACGTAAAAAACTAAACCAAAACAAGAAAATGAAGTGCATAAAAAATTACTATAGGCATCTATAAGTTCCTTTGAAAAGCGATATGAATGGCAATCTTAAGACTAATTCGTGCTTCGTATGTTAATAATTTAAGAAACTTCTTATGAAATCGTGCGGAAATAAAAGAATAGCTGGAGCACAAGAAAAAAAAACAAACAAAAACACATTGGAAGTAACTGGCTGTAACATACGTAACAGTTGTACAACAACTCACTTTACTGTATTTCACTTCTGCAGTTCTACAGCCTGTGTGTGTCCTCTATACACACGATGCAATAAACGGGCAATTTTCGAATCGCTTGTTAAACCATTATGAAGTAAACAGTGCAAGAGCAAACTAAAGACGATCGGTGAGTACACATTTTAATTGCACGTAAACTTAATTCATATTCGTAAATGCATGTATATGAAAAGTACTGTACTAAAATCGTTACGCAAATTCCGCAGTGAAGCCCGAGGAATGTTAATTGTCAAAATTAGTGCGAATGGAAAGCTCAACTCGTCTTAAAAGTAGCCCTCCACTGGATTGTCTCATTTTGTTTTCATGTAAGCGATGACAGAACAACAGTTTAGGTAAATCTAGACCAGTGACGTCTAATAAATCGCACTTTACATCCATCATAACATTTTGTTTTATTCTTTTTTACCTAATTCTGCTTAAGCCATGGCTCTAGGGGGCGTGTGAGTTGTTACTTTTTAAGCATTTACATATTCATGAACAGTTCGAATAAAAGACTGAGGTCAATCAATAAAAAGTGATCCTTTACCAAAATACTACACGGTCGTCACTGCTCGGTCGGTCCTAAGTTTTACTCACCATTCTCTTGTCTTTGGTTTTGAATTTTTATTTAAATGAGGAAATCAATTCCAATATCTGATATGGGGAATAAAGATTCGCTTCCTTGCCGAGCTGCCGTATTATATGAAACAGGGGGCCTCCGTCACCGAGGTGGTTAGCGTGCCAGCGCAGCCCAATGACCCAGGAGCCTCTCATCAACGTGGTCGCTTTGAATTCAAGTACACCTCATGC
Source organism: Liolophura sinensis (assembly GCF_032854445.1). Taxonomy (NCBI): domain Eukaryota; kingdom Metazoa; phylum Mollusca; class Polyplacophora; order Chitonida; family Chitonidae; genus Liolophura; species Liolophura sinensis. Next base: position 3,584,215 of record NC_088298.1, on the reverse strand, counting down.
TGTGTCCCGGCGTCTCCGGCCTTACTTGGGATGATCCTCCAGCAACCTGCGCATAGTCGTGGGTTTCCCCAGGGCTCTGCTCGGTTTTCTCCCACCATAATGCTGGCCGCTGTGGTAGAAATGAAACGTTCATTGAAAACTGTTTCTCTTTGCATGATTCCATCCTATTTTCATACTTCCTGTACTTTCTTATTTCTTTGGTAGTTTGTCTTAAACGTCGTTTCGGGAATTGGCCTTACGATTATTGACTGGAAGGTCCAAACTGACCGACGGCTGATAATGTCCGTTTCAACGCACAGATTCTAACCAGTGTGATCGTTGTGAGTTCAAGTCCATATCATGCTGGCTTCCTCTCAGGCCGTATGTGGGAAGGCCATGACAGCAACCTGCGGATGGTCGTGTGTCCCCTGGGTATCCTCCCACACTAAATCTGGCCGTCGTTGTAGAAGTGAAATATTCATTCAAAATTGTTAATTGCTTCTCTTTGCATGATTCTGTCTTTGAAATAAGTAAATCAATATCTTATTTCCTATATTTACCGATTGTGTTACTAAACAGGAGTTTCTCGTGCGGAACAAATCCTTGCTTTAGACGATAAGATTTGCATGAATCCCTCCTAACTTCTTACTTTATATATATATATATATATATATATATATATATATATATATATATATATATATATATACTTTCTTAGTTTGTGTTGAACATTGTTGAACAATTTGGTCTTGCGATTTTTACCCGGAAACCTCCATTGTTGTCGATGGCTGGTAAAGGAATGTTTGTTTCGACGAACTGACCTGGAATGCCACTTCTTTGGTTGACTGGGTTGGACAAAGATACTTAGATTCTTTAGTGATGTCCTCGCTTCTTGCTCCACGGTAATTCTCAAGACGGCTCAAATATTTACAGCCTGACCCAGGGGTTAGGTATGGCGTCATGCTCGTTTTGGTATAACACTTCAGTCAAGGAAAAACACTTAAAATTTGATTACATGCACTGAGTCTCTTAAGAGACATTCGCATGCCAATCATCAACCTAATGAACGCTCCAAGTATATGAAAAAAAAACATGTTATAAAATCAGAAGAAGACAAGACAGAGCCCTGTAAGCAGTCTGCAGTTTTAAAGGAAAAGAACTCTAAAATTCCAAGTAGGCATCACAAAACAGACCACTTAAAACTTTGTAAAAATACACTTTCATTTATTTTCTTAGATTTTTGCGAAAAGAGTTAAAGGAGTTCTCACATTTGAATTCAAAGGTGTGCTTCCTGTGTGGACCATACTATCAGAGGTTAGGAATTCTGACGTCAGAGGCATTTTTTCCCAACTCTAATAACGCCACTACATGTTGGAATAACGATTTTTGCCCATGAGAAAAAGATTATTGAAACAATGTTCTCAAAGATTCTTTCCTTCTATTGGACATCCCCCAAGAAGATGATGTGCCGTCAGAGTTCCTAGATACAGTCAGAATGAGTCATAAAGCCCATCATAGAGCTGATGTGACGTCAGAGTTCCTAGATACAGTCAGAATGAGTCATAAAGCCCATCATAGAGCTGATGTGACGTCAGTGTTCCTAGATACAGTCAGAATGACTCATAAAGCCCATCATAGTATTCAGATATTTGCAAGTCTTTCAACACTGTTTAAAAATCTAAAAAAAAAAAAAAACAACAAATGAACGTATTTTTACGCATAGTTTTCATTTGTGTGTATGATGAACCTAACTTCATATTTTAGCTTCCTTTTAACTTTACATAATGCCAGGAAGGCACAAGAGATGTTCAAGGTGCCTAAATTCAGTCATTATCCAAATGCAGTGTAGAATGAGACATCGGCTCTTGATGGAGCGCTGGCGTACAGAGAAAAGCAATTCAGCCATATGTAGAATGAAAGTAATTGCATGTTTTTAACTTTGTGAGAAATATAAACGTGTTAACTTTGTTTGCACCGCGGTTACCTTGCACTGGGCGGCACTAGACTCGCTGATGCACCACGGAATAAGAAATAGAATCCTTCCGCGATGACAATGAAGCCAACCCTTTAATCAAGCCTGAGAAACCCAACGCGTGTTACCTGTGGGTGAGATTTTATCTGCCAAGGCGTCAGTTGAGCTGATTAAAGGTACTCGTCTAATGCATAATTTGTCAGAAAAGGTAATCGTTGCCGACCCGTGTTGGATTACATGATGGGGACAAAATCAAAGGTCAAACGGAGTCAAGTTAGGGTCATTTGGGGTCATAAAAGGTCATCTGCAAGAGAGTTCGGAGAGATTACATTAAATTAGGTGTCATACTTTACCGCTGCCAGAGCATGATTGAGAAAAATCCCTGGTTTTTCATCTGTAATTGACACACCTCTGTGATGTCTGCTGTTTCGTCTCTTCAGTTGGCCTTTCAAATTTGGCTGCATCAAGCTTAATTATAACTTTATCACAAAGAGATTCCAGTTGTCTGCAATTCTCACTATACATTTTATTCTTAGTCTGATTCTTGGGGTTGTTTTGAAAAAGGATCTAGGATCATCGATCTGGAGCGCTCCTGCATGGTCTACAATAGTCGGACTTGACGCTTAGACTTTGGGTGCCGGAGTGGGTCGAATTTGTGTCTTGATAATAATTTATTTTTAACCCCACGTGGGGCTTCAAGAAAAGAATATAAGTTTACTAGCTTATAACAGCAAAATCTGTCGGATGTTACTTGCAATAGTCACAACATGAGCAAACATTTACATGAAGTTTGATTTATTTATTTATTTATTTACTTATTCCCTTAATTATTTCATCTATGTTTTACGCCTCAATCAATCGCAATATTTCACTTATACGACGGCGGCCAGCATTATATGGAAAGAGGAAACGGCATGACAGCACGGCCATCTGCAGGTTGCTGGCAGACCTCCCAACGCACGGCCGCTGGTGAGGACAACATGGGTTGGGCTTCATAAAGTGTGAAGCATGACTGCATACTAAATAATTTCGCCCTGTAATATATACTAATGAGATAGTGGGTACGCCCAATATTCCGTTATGAGTGTACTATACAGCTCTTCTGGGTGGTACGCTATGTATGCCGATGTAAATATAATGTGCAATTCTGCCAATGTTACCCTTTGATAAAAACGGTCTGTAAGTATCTTAATGTATTCATTTTCATCTTTGTCGGTTGGTTATTCGTTGCGAGACATAGTTTACAACGTCACGTGACATTCCGTACCACCCACAGTTCGCTCTTGGGCTACCCTATACTAAGTATTCGCTTGAAATGGTTTCTGCGCATATGTATGAAGTTCAAAGTCTTGACAATATGTTCATTCCGGCGTGCCATACTTTTCTTTATGCGTCTAACAATAGAGGCCTTCAATGTTGACAGCGAGCATGTGGTATAGGAGTCTCTAATTTAACACTAACTTACTTCACTAAGGGAAAATGGCTATAAAGTGAACTCTAACTACACTATGTACAGGTTATGATGCCTGTAAACAAAACTCAACGAGACTTAACCACTTAAAACTACTGATCGCTAAATTAACTAAAGTAGTTTATAAAATAGACGTACGTACGCTTAAATGCTCTTCAGAATTGTAACCAAAACAAAAAAAGGCTGTCTCGATGCCTTCGTTTATTTACTCTCTTTACCAGTGTCGTAAATTACACGACGTTTAATGTCGTGTCGATCCACGGCGGAGATATATACATACTGTAACGTCTTTTCGGATTCAGTCTATGAAGTCAGAATCGTTCAAGCGAAACGATGTGTGACTTGTCCTCACTGGCCGTTGCATGTCTTTCATCAGTCTCAAGGTACGCCTGGATGTTACCCACACCTCTATCGTTTTGCCTTCCTAAAAAGTCGTTACTGTTTCACCCATTTTTTCTGTGCATTGATCGATTTTTGTGAGAAGCAGGTGATCCTGCCACTTCGCACTACTTTGCTTGACGGATTAATAGGATTTTGAGTGATTGGGTGTCCAGCATCCCGTATGTGACAAACGGTTCTGTACCTCTCCTTACATGAGAGTAATTAAGACAAAATTCCAGCCGACGAACTTACGCTTTTGTTTGTAAAAGCTCGAATTATTTATTTGTCCATTTTACCTTTGACGGAGAGTCGATGTTCACTCTTCATACGGTCAAACAATCACCACCGTGAGCGGATCGACATCAAAGGACATCCGAGTTCTGATGTGACGTCAAAAGATAATTCTTTCTCCTGTTTTAATTGTACAGGACGACTCTGACATCCACCTGTGCCCTGGAGTTTTCTAAAATTACTGGTGGTCTAATTGATTTTGCTACAAAAGACATGGACACGCCACGGGTTACACTCGGCAAATCTACAAGCAGAGAGCGAACCTAAAAAGGTAACTCTATACGAATTTTACTATGTACATACTACAGTATTTTTTTTTTTTTTGATATGTAGACATTTATCGATCCATTAGAGTTTTATTTGCATTTGCATTTATTCATTTGATGTTTTACATCGTAAAGAAGTTTAAAGATAACAAGAGTCATCACCATCACCATTATTATTACATTATTTAGTAGAAAAAAAGATGTTACAAAAAACATTATATCATATATTTATTTTGTTTACATCGCCCTATCTTACTTTGCCAACCTGAAAATGTCCTTTTTACTCAGGCGGTTTGAAAGTTACTTAAGTCAGAATTTTAATCATTAAAATTGATATGTTCCTTGATAACTTCCCCAGAATTTACGATGTCAAGCATTATTTTTATATTCTTACTTAAGAAATAACAATGTTAAAGCGATCTGAAATTTTGACTTAAGTTAAAGATTACATCATGGAAACAATTTTCCACTGAATCAGGGCGCCATAGAGCCTGTATAAGCATTAATTAGTATACATTCTTTTTATGTTTGATATGAATAGTATTTTATAAGGGCTTTGACTGAAATCTGATTTTAATCTGATACAGCTGGAATATATAAAACGCTACTCGCATTGCATGATTAAACACTACATTTTGACTGCAGTTCCTTTGCGATATAATTAAAGACGTCCAGCATGGATAGTAAAAGCAGAGCAACGACGACAGTGTGATAGACGTACAGCATAGACAGTAAAATCAGAGCAGCAACGACAGTGTGATAGACATACAGCATAGACAGTAAAACCAGAGCAGCAACGACAGTGTGATAGCCGTACAGCAGAGACAGTAAAACCAGAGCAGCAACGACAGTGTGATAGACATACAGCATAGACAGTAAACCCAAAGCAGCAACGACAGTGTGATAGCCGTACAGCATAGACAGTAAACCAGAGCAGCGACGACAGTGTGACAGACGTACAACATAGAGAGTAAAGGCAGGACAACGACGACATTGTGACAGACGTACAGCATGGACTGTAAAACCAGAGCAGCAACGACAGTGTGATAGACATACAGCGTAGAGAGTAAAACCAGAGCAGCGATAACAGTGTGATAGACGTACAGCATAGAGAGTAAAAGCAGGACAACGACGACAGTGTGACAGATGTACAACATAGAGAGTAAAAGCAGGACAACGGCGACATTGTGACAGACGTACAGCATAGACTGTAAAACCAGAGCAGCAACGACAGTATGATAGACGTACAGCGTAGAGAGTAAAACCAGAGCAGCGATAACAGTGTGATAGACGTACAGCATAGAGAGTAAAAGCAGGACAACGAGGACATCGTGATGGACGTACAGCATAGAGAGTAAAACCAGAGCAGCGACGACAGTGTGATAGACGTACAGTATACAGAGTAAACCCAGAGCAGCGACGACAGTGTGATAACTGGCAAATGGTCACACGTAACCGGTGAAATAATTAGGAATTTGCTCTAACTATTCATGTAAAAGCATAAATAGTAGCAATTTACACGCCCCACCCCCAACCCAGCACCATGGCCTAAGCAGAATCAGGTGAAAAATTCAGTGATATTGATTGCAATTTATGAGACCTCACTGCTCTAGAAGTACTCGAGGTGCAATTAAGCCTTATTTCATATTATCTTTATTTATTTATTTGGTTTTGGTTTAAGATAATACGCAACAATTTTACAATCTTTTATAATTTTGTTTCTAAATTGTAGCCTGTTTGTTGTTTTTATCCGCACTAAACATAAATGTTGAGATTCCCGAGTTTGAGTGCCGTTTTTCTGATAGCAAGTATGAAATACAGGCAAGCTTTGTCTCGTACATTTCTGCCATCAGTCCTTGTACATATATGTAAACCTCATTGGATACAGCAAATTGAATATCATGCGCAAACGTGGAGATTTCAAGAGAATATTTAACAAACGAATGATATTTAATCTGTAGGCATCTTCCTCGTCTCGTGACATGAATATTCATGAAGTGGCCAGGTAATTGACCCTCGGGTATGTCTGCATGTCTGAGGACACAGTTATTAATGTGCCCGCTTTTTTTTACCTGCGGGTGAATCCTTTTGAACTTACCTGTCTTGAGGCACTGTGAACAGGTGTGTGGCGAGAAAAACTCACCTGGCGTTTTGCCTGTGGTCGATTACATCCAGGCAGGTGGGCATTTTGTGGTCACGTGTATTCTTCTGTCCAGTGTCATCTGTAATAAACATGTATTTTCATTCCGCTTTTAAGATGCTACGACTCGTCGCTATATGCAATTCTATGTATAGGGCTGTGGTATTAAGCAGCTGAGACACCAAAAGGACCTATATTTATAAAACGTCTTAAGACTTAAGTAAAACATTCAAACACAACTACAATTAAATTGTCTTGCTCCATGAAGTTTAAAATTTGTACACTGATTCTTTACTGCTGGACTAAGCACCAATCAGAGTTTGAGTTCTTTTCTTTCGTGAATTTCGCTTTTTAAGCACTTGGAATTTATGATTTACGTCTTATGTGGCTTGATAAATACGAGTCCAGATGACCAAGAAAAGACCGAACTAAACCAAGCAAACTTAGCACCTATACATGCAGTTGCAATGAGTGTGATCGCAAATCATTTCTCGGAAGTCGCTTCCAAGCGGTGCAAATTATTAATGTGACTGTAGTTTTCTAGGTGGGTGAAACCGGAGTGGCCGGGGTAAACCACCAACATTTGGCAAGCTCCTAACAAAGTTTCCCACGTGTGACATATAGATATGCATACCATATATTGGCGAAAAACAAGCGCTCTTCAATTAAGGTCACTGGCGTCGTCGACCGCCCACTGTCACACGGGCGCAACGAACAATGCATGGTTCGGGAAAATATAAAAGTTAACTTGAAGACTTTAGACCCCTGGATCTAACCCGGGTTGGGTCATATAAAAAAAAAATGGTGCTTGCTGCTGCCTCGCTTGGTGCTCAGCACTGAGAGGTTCGAACAAGGAAACATGACTGGTGGGCCCGGTGTCAGTATAATGTGACTGGGCGGGGTGTAATGGCTGGTATGATCGGCAAGACACTTCAGTGGCGGCCGTACTTGGGCAGCATGGACTCCAGAAGACACAGTATATGTGCACACACCTAATGACGCCTCATCGTCATTTGACTGAAAAATTGTTAAGTACGACGTTAAACCCCGAGCATGCGTACATGCATACTAAAAACTAACAGTGCAATGCAGGGTTCGAACTGCATATATATATATATATATATATATATATATATATATATATATATATATATATATATATATATATATATATATATATATATATAGCGCTGTTCCATTTCTTGAACATGTGAGTCATAAAGTGAATGAGGGCTGTAGAGAAAACGCTTGCCAGGCACGTTTTGAATTAAAGCTGATACATTAGACAGCTGGCTAAGTATTCAAACCCAGATTTGTACTTATACAAGCAAATACACAATTATTTATACACACAACAGCTTGGCGCACCTTCAAGTTATGTTTTTCATTTTTTCCCCCCAGCTACACGAAAGTTCTATTCAGCACCTTAAAACAAATTTATATGTCCATATGCCTCACAAAAGTTTTCAATTAGAAAGGCTTCTCAAAAAGTGGAACTGTACAGAAATAATTTTATTCGTTAATTAATTTTTTTTTCTCAGAGGAGAACAAAACCAAGCTGTTTGTGTATAAACGTTTAAAAAACTATCCTGATTTTTCCTCCGACTGTTTAACGCTTGTGTTAATGAACAGTGCAACAAAAGGCAGTGGAGAGGTGGTTTACTCAATTTGTCGACTAGACAACAAAAAAATACATTTCACCTGTAAATCCAACACGGTGTTTTTTTTTTCAAATAAAGAGAAACCTCGTCCATGCTTCCGCTCGTGGAAATTCATCCATTCATGCTGCAGTCTAGCATAAACGTATACAGTATTTTCTCACCCAAACCTGTTACATGAGTAAGTGCATATAATTTAGTGAATTTAATTCATGTCCGGGTGTTTGTTACCTTAATAACATCTGTCTAGTTGTAGACAGACATTTTTTAGGAGAACCTAACGTCAAATAGATCTGTTGATTTTGTTTAAAAGGTTTGCTGCTTGACTTAATACCACATCAAAGCATTTTATTTCCGCCGTTCTCAAGAATATTTCACTAATACGACGGCGGCCAGCATTAAGGTGGGAAATAACCGAACAGAACCTGGTGGAAGCCAACGACCATGCACATCAAAAGCATTGAGCATGTATACAACAGCCCTGGGTTATATAATATGTCAAGGTGGTAAATAGTGTGACGAAAAGTCAAAACCGCAGAGGTGCGATGTATAAACAGCAGGTCGAATAAATAGCAACAGTCTGGTGGCACCTTTTAAACGAGTAATATATTCTTACAACTTTCATAGGCACAGAATGTTAACTTCATTAGGTAATGTCGAATGATGAGTCTGAATAACATGGGTAATTTGAATAACCGAGTCTCTGATTAAAGCGACGGATGGCAGTGTGAATTATAATGCCAGTTTGCATTGTGTGAATATATTGAATAATGTGAATATATTGAATAATGTGATTTTCAATTGAATATATCGAGAAAACACGTACAGCGTTATTTATTTCTTTATTTGATTGGTGTTTTACGCCGTACTCCATAATATTATCTCTTCTTATCTTATCTCCTATTACATTTTGTTCATATAATGAACAAGAATGCAGATGGAGTAACGGCCGCAAAAATGACAAAAATGCATGCAGACCAGTATTAGTATGGTAGATGTGAAACAATCATATCTAAGTCGAGAATCTCGGTGGCTGATATAGTATAATCAAGGTACAGGTTTACAGCTGCTCACTCGTACTTTTCGGGATGTTGCAGACAAGCACTTCGTACACGTACACTATACTTGATAAACTTGTTCGCTTGGCAGAGAAAAATGTCGGAAAACACGTAGATAAATAATGCGATTTTATGTTAAAAGTATCTGGAACGAGCTTTCTAACTTCAGGGGCCTTGAACATTGCGGTCGATTAGTAGTGAGTAACAACTTTTTGAAAAACAGCTCATTATTAGTTAGAAAGGAAACTTAGACCTGAGACAGAGTTAGTAGGCTTTTCCAAAAGATAAGCGTATCAGAATGCTTTTTTCCAGGTATAGCCTGTACTTCTGTATGACTTCTTTTACATATGAATTCAAATGGATTTCCAAGATACATGGACTGGGTTTCATGACCAATTTTTGGATTAATAGACAGAACATTTTAAATTTTAAAGATCAGACAAAGATAAATTTCACAAAAAAAAAATTAAATTTTACTACCCACATTAGAATTTGAGTCTATGTCTGTATACGGGACATAATACTCACTTTAGAAATATGAACCTATGGCAGTATGGCCCGTACTACCCACCTTAGAATACGAGCATGTGGCAGTATATGGACCATACTACTCACTTTTGACCGACCAGGATAGCACAGTTAGTAGAGCGTCCACTTCGAAAGCGGTAGATCCAGGATCTATCCTCGGTCGAGCCACACCTAAGACTTTACAAGATAAAGTAGTGCAACGAATGGCTGCCTCCGGAAAGTCGTCTCAATGAAGCAGCACTAGATAAAAGAACTGTGGAAATCCGTCCTGCAACAAGGAGGTACATTGCATACACCCTAAGGATTCCTTCGTCGTCATATGACTGAAAAATTGTTGAGCACGACGTTAAACCCCAAGCACGCACTCACTCACTCAGTTTAGAATGCGAACCTGTGGCAGTATTACCCCCCTGAGAATATGAACACGTGATTGCATTCATTTCCGAGTTACAAAATGTCTCTGTACATAAGTCAGTGTATATTTTCAATTTAACATTTATTATCGATACATGCACTGAATTTTTCTTTAAAAGCGTCATAAACTTTGTGTTGGTAATGCACATATGCAGCTGTGCAGAGTGAAATAACACATAGCGCTGTAAAACATTTAGGTCGGATTAAACGTATCGAAGCCCCTTTGTACATAAGCAGAGAGACATTCTTTTTTTTCAATTAAAGTTCTAATCCATTAAAGGAGACGATACTGTTTATTTAAAGCATGTCAATGATTTTATAAGCACATTAGGCGTAGATATATTGTTATTGTCCAATAGGCGGAAAGTATGACATTTGGCATTGATCGCCATATTTCGGGAAATGCTAACTATGAAAACAATCGGCACACCGCGTAGATGTCTAGATCTTTAATTTTACCTTAGTAAAATGTGACAGAGATGGATGTGGCGTAAAGCGATCAGTCATGCGTTGTTTAAAGGTTGGAACAATAGCTTGTTTGCAAATTAGTGTCAATTTGCAGGGAAAACTAAAACGATAGATGTTAACATCAAATTGGACAAGCCGTTAAACAACAGCCATCCTGATTTTACAACTGACAATGCGTTGAATTGAGAAAGATAAATTGACTTTTTTATGGCATCTTTTGAAAACAACGACCTCTATATATGCAACTGAAAGCAAATCAGGTTTTCGGCAAGCATATAATGCTGCTTTAGAAAAGAAGGTGCGAAATTGCATCTTTGACACTTCCATATAGAGACATAGCAGATTATCTAAGTTATTTTCTTTGCAGTGCTTTTATCTGTTCACTTCCTTGGTTTTTTGTAATTGTATTGCGACAGCAGCGTTCTATTACGCATTAACAATAGATAAATATGTCTTTTATAAATAAAACCCCACACAAATCCATATATTGCTATACACGTAGCACGTTTAGATGTAACACCTGACGTTATTTTTAAAACCAACACTTGTGCCTTAGGTTATTCTACTGCATCAAAAACGAAACAAAACAACAAAGCGAATTTACATGTTTCAGAGCTTTGGACAGGTTTGTAACTCGTAGGCTAGGTTTCCCGCCTATGGCAACTTAAATAAAACTCAGGGTACACCAACCAGAATCTTTTGACTTGTTAACGTTTTCAGTCCTTGTGAACCATTTAAAACTCACGTGCTAAAGTATAATTGTTCCCAAGTGTGTTAAAAGTTAGGCTTAAATCCTAATTCAAGTCTTGGACCAATACAAAACTAATGTGATTTTAGTCAAGACTAGAGTAGTTAATACCGGGCTTAACTGCTAATAAACTCTTCAACAGCCGTACTCACGACATTGTTCTGTGTTTGCTTAGCTTATTAAGATCAAAGTATATTTATTTATTTATTTATTTATTTTATTTGTATTTATTGGATGAATAGTTTTATTACTGCCGATGTGTAGGGTCTCGAGAGAATTTGTAAATTTTATGTTACTTATACAATTTCAGGGTCGTATTTGAGCTGTGAGTTTTAAATAGTACAGATAAGTGTCTACATTGCCAACAAGGAAGATCTTATTGAAAGACAAATCTGTCCCAAACTTCATTGTTTATGTGAAGGGGTATTAAAGGGTCAACGTGGCAAAGTATTTCATTCTTTGGAGAGACAATGCTCGCTTTAAAACAGGCGTCTTGTATTTGTTCTGTCTTTTGTGTGGACTGTCCCAAATAGTCTACAAATGTGAACTCTCGTACATTCAGTTTCCGAAGTCCATGACCGCCTTTTGAAGGCTAATTGCTAAGGCTTGTTCGGTTAAGGTTTTTTATGTAGCTTGTGGTGAAGTTAATGAACATCACCTGCCCGGTGACACATAGGACCCAGTTCTATAAATAGACCAAAGCGCGAGAAGTTCTAACTTTCACATCACAAAAAGCTGCCAGTAAAGATGCACGGTTCTTTGTATTCAAGATTTATTTTCAGGACAATGTACTCATGTCCATACCGGGTTAGAAATATCTACACAGTCTAAAATAAAATGTGCTTAAAATGAAAGGCCATTACAAACTAAATCTACTAATAATTTTTGAATATTTTTTTGGAAGACGAGATGTCTTCTAATCACAACCGGAGTTCCCATCTAAAGGATCTAAAAGTCAAGTCCGCAACTACTTGCGTAGTTATTCAGAAATATAGCTGAAACAACTCTAAACGCCTACAGCCATCTTCTTTCTGATGCGCTTGGTAACTTGAAAAATCAAATTATAATCTGGAATTTTAAGAAATCATGGGATGCATGTGTTAAAGGATTTAAAAGCAAACAATTGTTCGGGTATCACAAGCGGACACGGCAGCGTTCTTGGGTTACAGAGATACATGTATCTCTGGCCTGATTGATCGAAAATGGATAACATGGTGCATGCTCCTTAAAGCGCATGCGCCGCTTTCTACCTTTCGCTTTATATCACTGCCTCCAATAGACAAGCTTGACCTTTGGAGCCTGTGAGACGCTGGTAGGCTTCTTTAGGCTAAGCCTCATCACTTGTGTCCTCCCGCGGAACTATTTAATCAGCATTCATGTATAAAATTGTTTTAGGTGCTGGTTAAAATCATATTGCACATTCTTTAAATAAATAGAATGCATGTGTATAAAGTAATATTAGAGACGAAGCTTGAGACGGATTGTTTTCGTTTTCTGACATCACTTCAGCCTCATCACCGTGACCCCAGTGACCCCCAGTTGTTGGAGATTTCTGTACAAAGTCTGCTGTTGGTGACAGTGATGTAAAGCGATGATAGAGAAGGATGCGTGCGCTGTAAGAAGTATTAACATGTTGGCGCTTTCGATTTTATTTACGCGTGGGATTTTCCTTACTTTGAACTGCGATGTCTCGTTTATGCAACATCACAAAGAAAAAACTTACGCTTTGTAAACTTCATGTGGGGGGGGGGGAGTACTTTCCCGCTGCCTTTTGGTTCTTTTAAGTTCACTGCATGTACTTTTTGTGTATATATAATTGATCTACTTGATTCTGTACCATTTCTGGAGTAATTACAGGTAAGGTGCTCCAACCTCATATACATATTGGGGGGGAGGGGGAACCCTTAAACCTTCAAATCTAGGTTTACTGTATTGTACACTGATGTCCATCACGTGCAGATACGAACTTCGAGAATGTCGTACATAGGCGATGTTTGAAGTTGGAAATGTTGGTAGATACTTGACATTAGGTGGACCCTCCCACGAAATGCCCGTACCTGTCTATGTCAGTGACATGTGACGAGATATTCATCAAAATGCACTTCGTTTCCATGGCGACCAGGTGAACTATGCTGGCTTCAGGTAAAATTGCATTAAGGCCATTAAGAAAGTACTGTAAGTTTTTGAGGTAAATTGGACTGCAAACAGAACAGTCAAACTGGTCCCGTACATCTCGGTAAGGTCATGACCCTGGAGTATGGTAGACCGACTACACCATGTAATTTAGCAAAACCTTAACCTGTACTGTGTCTGAAAACCAACTACTAACCTGTCGATATGTATTGGGATTTATATTTGGTGTCGAATTTATTATTTGTGATATTTACGATTAATTCGTGCGCCGTTATGCCCCCATCACACCCGATATATTAAACATATTCACTTAAACTTATTTGATGTAAGATTGACATTTTCATCAATTGGATGCCGTTAATTTATCAATTTTTATGTCCTATTCATGTTGTTTTAAGTGAATTTTTAACTTGTTTGCATGTGGATAGGTTTACAGGTAAAATAAACAGTTATTTGGGGCCTCCGTGGCTTAGTGCTTAGAATTCTGGTGCTGTACAGTAACCCAAGGGCCTCTCAACAACGTAGTCACTGTGAGTTACAAGTCCAGCTCATGCTAGCCTCCTTTCCGGTCGTATGTGGGAAGGTCTGGCAGCAACCTGCGGACGGTTGTGGGTTTCCCAGGACTGTGCCAGATTTCTTCCATCATAATGCTGCCGTCGTATAAGTGATATATTATTGAGTACGCCGTAAAACTCCAATCAAATAGATAATAATAAATAAACCGTACTGGGATTAAACCACCGACATTTGACAGGTGCTTGACAAACCTTCTGACTTGTAAGCACAACCAAACCGGAGAGAGATGGATTCTAGACGAAATGGCTGTGGCGAGAGGAATAATACCGAAGTATCCAAATCACAGATCAGACTGGCAACCGAAAAAAAAAGCAATATCCAAAGTCAAAATCTTTAAAGTGAAAGCACAGTCTACATCGGATTAGTTAAAAAAAAACAACAAAAAAAAACATAATTTCCACTGAGAATAGAAGTATAATCATAACCGTTAAACATGTGTAATACCCCAACATCAAATACACAACGTAAATATGGTGAATACCAGATACATCAAATACACAACATAAATATGGTGAATACCCGATACACCACATACACAACGTAAATATGGTGAATACCAGATACATCAAATACACAACATAAATATGGTGAATACCCGATACATCAAATACACAACGTGAATACCCGATACATCAAATACACAACGTGAATACCCGATACATCAAATACACAACGTAAATACGGTGAATGAAACCCCACCTCCCCTCGTTGTTTATGATGTATTCAGCATGTGAAAATTTCCAGTGAATATGACATATGACGTGAACCACAGAAACTTTAACACGTGCAGTGTGAATAAGTTCGCCAGCCACAATGACATATGCCAGGCTCTTAAAACTTCAAACTTTATCAGTGTTAATTCTGTTTTGGCTCTGGTGGTGGGGGGAAGGCTATATACTGTTAGGTTAGCTCCTTATGAAATGTGAACAAATTTGATAGTTTACAAAATCTAACACTATGTTTTGTCGAAGTGCATGTAACACATTTGATTTATTTATTTATTTGATTGGTGTTTTATGCCGTGCTCAAGAATATTTTACTAAAAAGGCGGCCAGCATTATGTTGGAAGGAAATCGGGCAAAGCCTGGGGGGAAGACCATGACCATCCGTAGGTTGCTGACAGATCTTCCCACGTACGGCTTAAGAGGACGCCAGTATGAGCTGGACTTGCACTCGCAGAGACTGGATTGGTGAGAGGCTCCTTTGTCATAGCACTTTGAAATGTTGTGTTTCGCATTGTTAATGTTAAACACTTTTTTATAGTCTAATGTTATGATAGACGAATGTTATGTTACAAGCCGCAAATAATTGTTACTCATCGCGCTCACAGCATTTAACATGTTAGCTAATTTTAAGAAACACGTGGACATTATAGCGATTCAGGCTTTAAACGCCTTATTGCCCTGTCAGTTAACCCTCTAGTATATTTTCTTTTCTTAGCGAATATTCAACCTCCATTCAATCTATATGTTATATGCCTGTGAACTGAATCGTATATAATTTGTATGCATTATTCCCACAGTTTTAAAACGAATCTGGTGAATACGTCTGAATATGACCTAAACAGACTTTCCTGTACTAACTGTTAACCATAATGAATGTTTCGAGTCAATAATTGTTAGATCAGTTTTCGGATGGAAAAGGGAAAGAAGGGCAAGAATACGAGAAATGTTCACTTTCTTGCAACTTCTTTGAATGGCGTTGTCGAGGGTATAACACCGTAAAGTGACCCCACCCTCCCCCCCCCCCCCGAAAAAAGGAGGAATTTCGAAGTTTTGTTCCCAGATTACAATTGTATTAGGAAAATATTCTTTAGCACGTCAAATAAATAAATAATTCATCAGTACATCCATTTTTGTCTCTTTCCAGGTGACTGATATGACGTACGTATAATAACCAATCATGTGGCGCCCGTGGGGACCACGTGATAAAAACTCACGTTTACAAAGGTCACGTGATGGCGGACAGAATGCTGATTGGCTCTGGCTTTTAAAGGTGTTCTCTCTGACTGGAATTTTTGTGCAGGCGCAAGGAGCCAGAGTCCCGCAACCATGTACAGGTAAGGATACCAATATTCTCCTGTTGATCAATTGATTGTTTGATTGGTAAATTGACATTTGATGCAATGATGACTGCATGGAGTGAACAATCTATCCAACACAGTAGGCTAAACAATGCGGGAGAGCAAATTTCTGGAGGCTATGTTTTTTTTTTTTTTTGCCATCAAACATTAACCACTTAATGTCTTAACATTTAATTAGATTTAACCAAAAACTGTTTTCAATGTGACAATAATTAAGGTCCTTTCAAGTTCAAACCTTGAAATGTCACCTTGTTTTCTGAAAGTTGAAGTGATCCGATTTATATACTACCCAATCCCCGTTCCCCCCTTTACTCCGAGGGCCTCTGTTTCGTTACTTATTTACATACGGCTATAGAGTTCAAAGCGAACCTGCCACTTCAAAAGAAAAGAGCGAGGAATTTAATTCTTTGTAATAAATACACTGGTGTCCGTGTGTTGAAAAGTGTAAACCCCTCACAGGTTCCATTGGAGTGGGTTTATGGGTAGGTTTTAGCGCTAAGTCGGAGAGTCAACAAAAACCTTCAATGGACACTTACACCGATCGTACACACCCACTTCAGTCGGACGCTTTAATGTTGACCTTTGACCTCGGTTGGGGTCACGCGAAACCGCTGAAGAACAATGGGGTCGGCTCCGTCAAGGAGATTTGTAAAATACTCGTTCTAGTTTAATATCGGCAGACCGGTTAGATTCACTACATGGGAGTCAAAGGCTGGTGTTTAACTCACTAAGGAAAAGTCGGAAAGTCCCCGCGGTAGGACAGTATGGGCTATAGGACCAAACATAAGGTCAAACGACGACAGATTTTAAGGCAGAGGTGCCGCGTGAGACTTCTCGATGGGTGTTTTTGTTGCGAGAATTCGTGAGAAAGTGCAGCAGATTATTCTGTTGTATTTAACACGCATATTCTTTTATGCTATATGCTATAATTTTTTCTGTTACTGCAGCAGATTATTCTGTTAAATATAACACACATATTCTATAAAGTCAGTTAAGTACAACCCCAAGCACTCACTCACGCATTCACTATTAATTCAGCATAGATGTTCTATTAGACTATCAGGATGTTATGTTGCATCTGACACAATATTGTGTTCAAATAACAGAATACATTCTAGCATAACTCGGGGCAACAGAGTTTCTTTTATATTTAACAGATTAATTTTTTGAGTGTTATTTTTCCGACAGTAGACAACTCTGAAAATATAATATGCTTTCAAAGATTCCAAACATTTCGGTTACATTTCATATAGCATGCGAATAAAAACATCATTGCATATTCCAAAGGTTGTGAAACACAAAGTACGAGTGCGAAGGTGAATTATTCCCAGCGCTCTTTTAAAGTAGCGGTCCTATTAGGCCAGCGAGTTTATTTAAACTAAAACACTTTCACTATATTTCTAATTTTAAAACAGGGCTCTTTGAAACCGGAAACATTGAACTAAAGCTTTTGTTGTCTTTGTAAAGCAAATCCCCTGGTTTAATAAATCAGTATTTACAAAGTGAAAAAAACACATGGTGCGCGCGAAATGTAAAAGCCTTCTGGATTTTTCTTGCAAATCATGAACGACTTTGCCAGGTTATGGTGAAATATTCAGAAGTGTGATGAGTCTACACAATTTCATGTATATATAGGTACAAATATTCCCTTCCTACCCGCCTGGAGCGGCAGCGTGCATGTTGTCTGATTCAACCAGATCTCTTCGTGATTAGTCCACCGCCGGTATCACGTGCCGATCCTGATGTTTGAACGGACTTTCGCTTGCGGTTGCCTGGGGCGCCATCTGGCGGCATGCTGCATCCACAATTAACCCTCGCGGTTTCCACAGACTCTCGTGCAGACGAGATTTTGTCATCGGTTAATCCTTATGAGATTAAGTAGATTAGACGTGCTACAAAGGCACGTCTCGAAAAATCCCGCAAGCTAAAGTTGTTTGAGATGAGATTAAATTGGTGTGGGTCTAAGTGGCCAAGGCATAAGTGGCGCTGTAAAGTGGCGATAGATGTTGACATAGCTACAGTGCTGTTGTATTATATGGTTAAGTAAAGCCCTGTATAAGCCGGATCAATAATTATTTAAGCTGGCAAAATGATATCTGCTGCTCGAAAATTCCTACAAATTGCGGGATTAAACATATGATAGTTTGATTTCTTGTAAAACTCTATCATGAAGTACCGAATCAACTGATAAGTAACGTGAATATCCCATATTCCGTTCATGCCCATGTTTCAACCAATATTACATCAAGTTTGTAGCTTACAAGCTTACGGAGCAAGTAGGTAAGTTTGTCAGTAAATTGCCGAAAACGATGGTTTACCCGGGTACACAGGTAATTTCCTCCACCCATAAAACTGCACTCAATCGTATGAATGAAGAAATATTCTTTAACAACAATGATTCAAACAGTTCATAGCAACGTTGTATTCCGAGTCCTTGGAAGTCATTCTTACTTCATCATCAGACTAGACAGCTGTGCATGCTATATGGCACATAGAGAACACTCCTACATACAGATAGTTGAGAACCAGTTCGTCAATGAAAATACATGTCGTAAGTTTTTATTTAAGTGATTTGATAGTATTCTTTGTCTAATAACGTGATTCAACTGAAGTATTCATTTCTCCCACAGTGTATGCCTAGTATTTTACATGCTTGAAACTGTTGAAACAGTAAATGACACAAGATTTCGCCCAAAAAGTGCAAGTTTAGAGGCAAATAAAATGTCATAAAACAATGCTTTTGATCCTGAATCCTTTATTTATCCAATAGGATGCTATCCTACCTTCTAAGTAAATTTCAAAACTTTTATTGTTCTTTCCAAAGAAATACTGATTATCATCATCCAAAACGCCGGTTTACATCCAAAACGCCGGTTTACATCCAAAACGCCAAATTCCTCCATTCACAAAATTTGGTTTCCTCATCTGTAAACATTGGCGCTGTAGTATTAATGATACAAATCCTATCTTCGCTGAGCCTATCGGCGTGAAATCACTGTCAAGTAAAAATAAATACAATGTGGTAGTTATTGCCAAGAGGAATAAACAAATCGCGAGCTTGCTTATGTTGTTGTATGCATACCCGGAGGGTAACCTAAAAACGGGAAAATTAAGGACCAAAATAAAAAAACGGAAAGTGGACTATAGACTTATTAACTACTTGTCACGGAGCATGTCAAACTTGGCGGCTGACTACTGTATCTGTAGCTTTGATACACGCCATGTTTGTAGTCAATTCTTGTTAATCTTGGCGCCAATGAAAACACCCTAAGGCGAGAAGGGTGAAAAAGTTGATAATTGAGCGTGTGTAGAAGTCGACTAGCCCTTTAGCTTCTGAGAGTATACCACTAATGTAAGCTAGTCAGAGATTTATATTAAGTATACGCTCTTGTTATTCTATGACTGTAACTCATACACGAGAACATAAGGATCAGAAAATCAGCGCTTAAATCGGTTAAATTTAACAGAAATTTTGTTGTGTGAATGGTGCTAGAACGTATTCGGCTACTGTAACAAGTAATTCTGTTAAATGTAACAAGTAATTCAGTTAATTCAGTTAACATAGCATTTTAACCTAATTCTGCTTAAGCCGTGATTTTAGGGTATGGGTAAGTTGCTTAAACACCTTCATGGAGAGTTGGAAAATTTCCAACTGAGGCAAATTTATAACAGACCAGATTTCATCGGTTACGTGTGAACATTTGTCAAACATTAAGCTGACGCCGTTGCTACGGATTTACGCTCTTGCTGTCGTCTTTTACGCTTATATAATATTGTGCCTCGGGCCAATACGTTCCACAAGACCAGAATGGAACGAGCTCAACCTTTTCACTGATCATAGATCATTTCGTTATAAGGATTATCTTGTGTTTACCACCTAATTAAGTGGACGTTTGCCATGATGTAATTCATAGCGAACTGTTGTTCCCGCTGTTCTAATCGCATCATCAAAGCTAGGCGTTAAGTCGTGTGGCATTTAGCGGCTTCCGTAAAAAGGCGTTTGTTCTGGCAATGCGAATCGCAGTTATATAATAACTGTGTGAGCTGGGTCTGCAAGTTCATTGTGGTATGGTAATCCGGGATAATCCTTACACATTGCATCTAGTATATAGATCGTTTGATCAGACTCGACGATTATATTCTTGGACAACCAAATCCAGCATCAGGGTGGGAAAATATTTGAATAAACTACACTCTGTGTATGGGTTGATTGAAGCTATATATATGCAAGATCATAAGACCCTTTACGCATTGCAAAGCTTTCTGACTTAGACACTGTTTGATTAGATTGCAGCAGGCTTAAGAAAGTGAATTCTATTTATAAAGTACCCAAATACAGTAAATATCTGGCCGACTTGCCAGCTATTTTTTCCCACATCATTGACATAATTATGAACCATACTGTTGTTGTTGTTGTGGTTATAAAGTAGAATTTACTTTAGTGCCTGCGTTTAAACCGTTGCATATTAAACATTCTACACGGCCATTTTATTTCTCAAAATACGTTGTCATTTCTGAAGTTTAAATCGAGCAATCCGGCATTTGATTGGTTAATACTCTCAAAAAAATTAATCTGTTAAATTTAACAGAAAGTCTGTTGTCTGAGTGATGCTAGAATGTTTTCTGTTGTTTTGGCCGATTATTCTGTTAAACATAACACACATATCCTATTAATTCAACATAACGATTCTTTTAGACGGGGCCTCCGTGGTTCAGTCGGTTAGCGCGCTAGCGCCGCGTCATGACCCAGGAGTCTCTCACCATTGCGGTCGCTGTGAGTTCAAGTCCAGCTCATGCTGGCTTCCTCTCCGGCCGTACGTGGGAAGGTCTGCCAGCAACCTGCTGATGGTCGTGGGTTTCCCCCGGGCTCTGCCCTGTTTCCTCCCACCATAATGCTGGCCGCCGTCGTATAAGTGAAATATTCTTGAATATGGCGTAAAACACCAATCAAATAAATAAATAAATAAATTCTTTTAGACTATAGGATATTATGTTGGATATAATACAATACTGTATTAAAATAACAGAATACATTATAGCATGTCTCAGACAACACATTTCTGTTAAAACTGACAGTGATGACAGTGTACTGAGGAAAATGGCACATCACAGATTCCATCATTTTAAAGCACATTAAAATAAAGTCTGTGAACTAATGACTACTCATAAAAGGAAATCGCCTCCGTCGTATAAGTGAAACATTACAGCGTACAGCGTTGAGTACAGCGTAAATTCTAAACAAATAAATAAATACCAGATAAGGAAATCCAGTGACAATTCCTTTCGTAAAACATCTTATTTAACCAAGAAAATCATTGTCACCAATACAACACAAGCACTGCATGCTACTTCTATATGGCATCGAGTTCGAGCGGCCAGTGGTCTGTATTGTGGTTAAGGGCGTTTGCCTCTTAACACCGGCCTTGTACCAAAAAACTTGTAAATTCTTGAGCATGGTGTTCATAACCAAATTAATAGATAAAGTAAATCTGGCACAGAAAGGTAGGCGTAGTGGTCATAAATTCATTCCGTTCGCAGACATAATGTTTTTGGTTCTTCTGTAGGACTACATTACACATGAATGGTAAACCTCCAATGCACGCTAATTCCCTGTGCAAGGCCGGGTTTGAACCCGCACCTCCTGTGTTCTGGCGATTGGTAGGCAAGTCTGGCCTTTAATCACAAAACCACGATCCGCTGCCTCTTCCCCAAATTAATATACGGCAAGCAAACACCAACGAAATGAGAAAAATATAAGCGGGAAATTCGAATGGCCAAAACAAGATTCCGTACAGTTAATAACATACTTGTAAGGTTCAGGTATTAGCGTCTAAGTTAACCGCATGAGGTCAAAGGTCACCAGCGTTACCGTGGTATAAACAGGCCTCATTAGATGGCTTTTAGTACCAAATTATTTGTGTTAGAGAGTATCGGTTATTCTGAATCTATACACCCGGCTATTAAGGCACAAACGCGGCTGTAATTTTTGGTAAGGCGATCTAGAGAGAGATTTACGACACAGGTAGACATCAAAGGGGCCGCCTTTAGCCGCTAGCAAGTATACACGACAGCCGCTGACCTTGGGGCGCGCCCTTGGCTCTTTGATATCGAGGTAGAGAAATAAAATCCCGTGACTTCGTACACTGAGCCTTAACTTTAGACCTTGTATCAGAAGACAGTGTACGTCTGTTACCTTGTCGCCATCACAGGTGCAAAATTTGAACCAAATTGTAAGAAACCCAGAAATGGCGGTTGGTATAGTAGAGGTGCTCAAACTTAATCTTCCTTCTAAATAATGTCTTCACTTTTTTGATACATGGAAAAATATCGTATGAAATAATCGATCGACGTTGTTCTTGCAATATATCGACGAACGAAAAGACAAGGAACATATGAAGTGTTGCACACTTAGGGACGCTGAGACGTACTTTGTGGGTAATTTTTCTCTCAAACGCCGTGATAAAGGGTCTCGGCAACTGCATCAAGTTTGAGGCCATCCATGGCCGAACAAACTTTTTGGCAATCCAGTTAGATCAATCTCGGACTAAGCGTCTACATATCAGTATCTTACAGACAAACCACCAAATGCGATTAGCACCCCAATCTATATACCTGCTAGTAAGTACAAAACTGCAAAATCTTTATGTGGAATTTTTTGCCTTCATGTGACACTTAATCTTTTTTTTTTTGTTTTGTTTTTGTTAAATAATTTTTAGTCAGTTAAGCCTATCATATTAAACTAAAGCAAATCTGGTAGAAACGGGTTTTTGTTTGATCTGTTTGTTTTATCTTGCAGACTTGAAACCGCTCTACCTGTTAGATGAAGCTCTTCCGATGACGTCATCTCTTCCGGCAGGCGTAAGCTTGGTTTATGACGTCAGCAGTCACGTGCACGCCTACACATTTACGTCACAAGTCGGTGTCATTTCCTTCCCCTCATCTCGGATATTTACTAAGTGTGAATATTTCCCAGAGGAATTTTCCATATTTGTGACTCTCCGTTACGACAATGTGCCGCATCGCGAAGAGTGTGTGTTTGCGCTCACGAACTCCACAACTGCTAAACCGATAGTGTCTTTAAAAATTCGACCGCAGAGGATACGATTTCGGTACATGGACGCTGTTTTGAGGTTCCGAACTCATAATTTATTCGATGGCGGTTGGCACACTTTGGGATTAAGTGTCAGCGGGAAAACCGCCACTATTACAACAGACTGTCGGAAATTACAAAAGAGGAAACTGAAACGGAACTTTCCGACGTTTTTAAAAACAACGGACACGGACTTCTATATAGGCAGCTGTTCAAATCAGAGCCAATCATTTACGGTAAGGATAATTATATCAACTAGTACGAATCCTAACAAGAACCTTTCAGCTTGCAGGAACATGAGTGCTAAAAAAATGAACCATGTTATTTCTCCACATGCTAGCTTCCTGTCCGGTCGGGCACCTTCAGTACTTGCGAAGGTCTGCTAGCAACCTGCGGGTGCATAGTCGTGGGTTTCCCCAGGGCTCTGCCCGGTTTCGTTCCACCATAATGCTGGCCACCGTCATATAAGTAAACTGTGCTCCAGTACGTCGTAAAACAACAATCAAGTAAATAAATAAATATTATTTCTCGGTTATTGCAATGTCCCTTTGTTGAACGAAGAATTGCAGTCAGCAGCCAATAAAACATGGACACGACTAATATTACTAGTTGTCGTCAACTCATAAATGCTAGCCAAGGACATAAAGGCACCTAAATGTCGCTCTTGTGCGCCGTAACAAAGGCACCGGAAAAACAACGAATTTCCTCAAAACAATCCTATATCGGGCCTTCGTGACTGAGGTGGTTAGCATGCCAGCGGGGCACAATGACCCAGGAGGCTCTCACCAATGCCGTCGCTGTGAGTTCAAGTCCAGCTTAGGTTGACTTTTTCTCCGGCCGTTCGTGCGATTGGCCCTAGGTCCCCCGCGCTCTGCCGGGTTTTCTCCCACCATAATGCTGGCCGCCGTCGTATAAGTGAAATATTCTTGAGTACGGCGTAAAAGACCAACCAAATAATTAAATATTAGACAAAATATATACATACGGTGATTAAACCACTGCCACTTTCAGGACAGCTATAGTCTTGTGTCCATTTTATGCTAACATTGACAATCAAACCGATGGTTCCAAGCAATAGGTTAACTGTGGAGATCAAACCGATGGACCCAATGGGTTAACAGTGGTGATCAAACTGATGGTCCCGTGTAATCGGTTAACTGGGCAATCAAACTGATGGTCCCAGTAAGTTAACTGGGGTGATCAAACCTATGGCCGCAATAGGTTAACTGTGGTGATCAAACCGATGTTCTCAATAGGTCAACTGTGGTGATCAAAGCGAAGGTCCCATGCAATAGGTTAACTGTGGTAATCAAACTGATGGTCCCAATAAGTGAACTGCGGTGATTAAACCGATGGTCCCAATAGGTTAACTGTGAGATCAAACCGATGGTCCCAACAGGTTAACTGTGGCGATCAAACCGATGGTCTTATCCAATCGGTTAACTGTGCAATCAAACGGGTGGTCCCAAGCAATAGGTTAACTGTGAAGATCAAACTGATGGTCAGAATAGGTTAACTGTGGAGATCAAACTGATGGACTCAATAGGTTAACTGTGGTGATCAAACCGAAGATCCCAGTAGGTTATCATTAGCGATCAAACCGATGGCCCCAAGCAATAGGTTAACTCTGGCGATCAAACGGATGATCCCATGCAACAGGTTAACTCTGGTGATCAAACGGATGATCCCATGCAATAGGTTAACTCTAGTGATGAAACGGATGATCCCATGCAATAGGTTAACTCTGGTGATCAATCGGATGATCCCATGCAATAGGTTAACTCTGGTGATCAAACGGATGATCCTATGCAATAGGTTAACTCTGGTGATCAAACGGATGATTCCATGCAATAGGTTAACTCTGGTGATCAATCGGATGATCCCATGCAATAGGTTAACTCTGGTGATCAAACGGATGATCCCATGCAATAGGTTAACTCTGGTGATCAATCGGATGATCCCATGCAATAGGTTAACTCTGGTGATCAAACGGATGATCCCATGCAATAGGTTAACTCTGGTGATCAAACGGATGATCCCATGCAATAGGTTAACTCTAGTGATGAAACGGATGATCCCATGCAATAGGTTAACTCTGGTGATCAAACGGATGATCCTATGCAATAGGTTAACTCTGGTGATCAATCGGATGATCCCATGCAATAGGTTAACTCTGGTGATCAAACGGATGATCCTATGCAATAGGTTAACTCTGGTGATCAATCGGATGATCCCATGCAATAGGTTAACTCTGGTGATCAAACGGATGATCCCATGCAATAGGTTAACTCTGGTGATCAAACCGATGATCCCATGCAATAGGTTAACTCTGGTGATCAAACGGATGATCCCATGCAATAGGTTAACTCTTGTGATCGAACGGATGATCCCATGCAATAGGTTAACTTTTGTGATCAAACGGATGATCCCATGCAATAGGTTAACTTTTGTGATCAAACGGATGATCCCATGCAATAAGTTAACTGTGGAGATCAATCCGATGGTCATAATAGCTTAAATGTGGTGCTCAAACCAATCACACAATAAGGCGAATTTTAACCCTCCTTCCTCCACTCGGATATTGCC
Organism: Liolophura sinensis; assembly: GCF_032854445.1. Classification (NCBI taxonomy): domain Eukaryota; kingdom Metazoa; phylum Mollusca; class Polyplacophora; order Chitonida; family Chitonidae; genus Liolophura; species Liolophura sinensis. Next base: position 3,558,373 of record NC_088298.1, on the reverse strand, counting down.
AACTGCGGTGACCATACCTTTATTAGACCAAATTCAGAATCAAGCCCCTATCCGTAGGCGATCTCTAACCTCCTGTCGCAACTGCTACTAGGCTAATTAGATTGATCTAACCCCTAACATTGCGAGGGTAAACTAGAGACAGGCAGAGACAATAGCTAAGGTTAAGCAGAGTAGCACAAGTTTTACAAGAAAATGTTTTCAAAAGGAAAACAGATAATCTAGAAATATATAGGGAATGATTCAGGCCATGCAAAACATAGAACGGACTTCAAGCTAAAGCAATGTTGTTTTCCAGAATAACTTTAAAAAAAAAAACAAAAGAAAAAAAAAGCGGTGTCGACAAATTCCATGTTCCTTTAAATCTATGATGCTTAGTCGCATGATATTCCTATTAGGTCAACCGTGGTGACCAAACCTATACCATTCGGCCTATGCCTAGTAAGGTACTCAACCTCAAATCGTTAGTTGGCTTACTATGGCGGGACATATCTATCTGGGCGTCGAAACCGAGATTTGTATCCTAGGCGTCATCCTTAATGGACGTTCCATGTCAACAGTCGCAGGGTAAAGTCCGAAAACAACGTTCAACACAAGCACCAACGATCTAAGAAAGTATATAAAGTATGAAATTACGGCGAATTCATGCAAAGAGAAGCAACCAAACAGTTCTTAGTGACGACAGAAAGACGCATGGACTGTTCAAGGCTAATAAATGAAATCAGCATCCAAATCGTGTACCAGGCAAGTTATTACGTTTCCGATAATCGAAATATTTATGTCAGTTGCGCTTTGATTAGGATAACAGAAACTACAACTATTAATTTTTTTGGAAACGTTTACAACAGTTCCAGATGTACAAGGCATCCCCTCCCACAGTTTCCACTAATATGGTGTTCAGACTTCTATTTCAACTAAGGGAACAAAATCATGTGCCTCAACCATATCTGAATTAATCATGCACGTGAAGGAGTTTTTTTCTTAGTTATTTCTGTATATGTTTGTCCTATTTCACCATGTCTGTACTGCTGTTTTTTTTTCTACCCACGGACAGGCTTTGTTGAAACAACTTTTTATTCTTCCCGGAGCTGACGTCACTGTCCGCGCATGCTCAAAGCTGATATCCGGTCATGCCGAAATGGACAATACTATTCCGATTGTACCTGGTAATTGTAGGCTTTTTATATACGTCATTTAAATCCAAAATAAATTGAAAGTCATTGCATGAAAAATGGAGATGGGAGATCTCTGGTGAAATGTGTAATCTTAATCATGCTATACACTGATTGATTGTTGTTTTTGTGCTATACTAGAGACAAATCACTTACAGTGCCCATGGAATAAACCACCTTCCTTTGGCAAGATACTGAAAGACTTTACCACGTTCGACTTGTTTTCAACGAATGTAAGGCAGCGCAAACGCACAGTTTGTAATAGTGACTCATCCAGATCGACTCAAATCGTCATTTGATTCCGAATTATTCAGGTGGGAAAGCTTACCCATAATGTAATATGACAACTGTTCAAAACATACCAAGGCATGTATAGAATGTTTACTTCTTCTCTTGCGCAGGACAAAAAAGATTGCCTTCATCATTTCCGGATCACGTGACTTGCACTTGGAAAGACGTAGGAAACCTGGCGTACGACTTTCGACAGAAAGCGCTGAAAATTTGCGTGAATGGGTTGTGGCAGTTAGTACCCTTTACGGATGGTAAGAAATCGTCTTGATGAATGGGTTGACTGTGACTGATTCATAGGTTGATTGATTGATAACGCCAAATTTCTGTTTCTGTGCCTCACAGCATTGGAAGCTGATAACGAAGGACATATGACCTTAACTGTTATGGCGAAGTAGTTGATATGCGTGACGGAGAAATTTTTTCCGGTATTAACACCTGGGCCTGTCTGTAATGTAAAAACAGGCTGACACTGGAGACAAGAGATGCGGGGAGGGGTTGGTGATTAAAGGAAAGGAAAACGCTAGCGTGAAGTATATAGCAGCTAAAAAAACGGTGAACACAATCCATTAAAATAGCTCGATTAGTTTTATTTTAGTATTTTTTCAACGTGGTAAAATAAATTTGAAACTTTGGATTCTTCGGTGGCCTTATTTGACCCACAATTGGTGACGCTATATCAGGTTTTGTCACTTAAAGCAGATCCCAGCGCTGAGCCTTCCAAACTGCAGACAGATAATTTGATGTCCCCTGAATCCATTCCGATCGTTGAAAACGTCGAAAACGGAAGAAAAACGGCAAAATTTAATCAGCAAACATCAGCAAATGTACTCCGCTACGATCGAACCACCACGGTACATTCACTGTGGGCATCTGAAGTTTCTCTCTATGTGTACAACAGAGACCGCAGGAAACAACCGCTATACTTATATACATAATTTCGAAATTATTCCATTCCCAAGAGTGGCTTGTCACTTCACTAACACAACGCAGGATACTGTACAGTTACACACATGGCCTAAAAATGGCACAGACTTACAAAATATGGACCAGATCTCGTCAAAAACGTCCTTTGATTACGGGGGACTCGATCGTAGTCGTATGAAACTTGCTAATTCAGCCTTAACTTCGAAACGGACGGACGAATCATATAATATACTTCCAAAAAGCCAAACGGAAAAGATGTCCGGATTTTCAGCCCCTGAGTGCAGAAATTGTTTAGCCACTTGCTTGCTTGTTTGAAACAGCAGGTTGAGACATGAACTGTAGCGAGTCCTTCGCCTGTGCCCTGCAACGGCCATGAGGCTAAAGGGCGCTCCAGTTCAGTTCACACCTCACCTGCAGGGCCTCTGTGCGCGCGTGATACACCACAGCATGCAGTACCTGGAATCCAGACAAATTTTAAATTGGCATTTCTATGTGTTAGCAATCGTTCTTTTCATTCAGTATAATTCAAGCCTTTTTTATTTTTGCCGGTGATTTTTTAAAACATAACAGAATGTTAGTTTCACCGGCGTTGAGTGACAGACTGTTGCCGTCAGTGCGCCTCACAATCCGCTGGCCGACAGCATGGATCCTCCTGTCAAAGCAGGTATCGCTGAACTTCGCTATAAAAATTTATAGTCTGCTAAATGCGAAACAGTACCAAATTCTCCACAGGTACTACCGTAATTCGGCGGATGTCCAGTTTGCGTCAGACAAACCAGACGGGAGAACATTTGTGTTATCCACCTGGCCAGGATATGTTCAGTTTGCATATAAAGAAAAACAGGGGAAATTAGGCCTTTATCATTTTAGATTCTGTCACGTGTCAACGTTACATATGACATTTCTGCGTTGCTCATACATTTTTGAAAGGTTTTCCGTAGTCTGTTGTGAAATGCTCAGGATTCGAACTCCCATCAGACAGCTTTTCGGGTCCGTACCTATTTGCTTATACCACTACACCTCTCGAGTTGTTTTGCTTAAATGTAGTTTTTAGACGCCTTTAATACAGATTAACATGGTAAGGGTTAAATGCGCATGTGCGTGTGTCACATGCTTTTGTCACGTGGACTACATCTGAAAAGGGTCTCCTCCATATCTGGCCAGCCTCATTCTGTAAGACAGGTCGGAAGTTGCGGATCACGTGACCACCCTTTCGTGGCCACCCAATGTTAAAGCATTGGGGCAAAAGTCACTTTTTGCCCCTTCGCTAGCGACCAGTAAGGCCCAGTTGTGCATAATAACCAACGCCGCTTGTTAGTAAGGAGATCACGTGGTCTCTAGCTCCCGATCCGTCTTGTGGAATTGAGGGAAGCATGAAAGAACTGACGTAAGTAGTGACGTAGAAAGTTACAAGTATATATCAGTCTTTACAACTTCCGGGGAAGGCCATAAACGCATTAATGATACATGCTTTACCTTTAGTCTCACGGAAACGCCTGGATTACGTCAATTGGTATCAAGATCTTGACACGCCTGCGCCATCCATCGACGTGGAAGTGTTTTCCATCCCAGGGGAGGGAACTTTTGCTGCACTTGCCAACACGGATTCCGAGAACTCCGAGGAGGGAATGTCCGTGGTTTACAAATGGGTGGATAACAAGATGGCATTTTTTCAAGACATTCCGTCAAAAACAGCTCAGAGCGTCTGTCATTTCATCATCGGTAGCCAGGTTAGTGCATCATTCACCATATTTCACGATTTCCTCATCCAATATTCCTGACGGGCTGCAGTTAGCGGTTAACAACAAGCTGGAGAGTATTTTTTTTTATTGCTGTCTTAAAGCTGAAATGAAAATGTCAGTGTAATCCATGCTATAGGTTATTAGATTAAGACTTTCAGGTGTTTTATTCAGCATTATAAATGTTAAAAATCCTATAATTTTACATTATGTTTCAACATCCTTACAATCATTACGCTGTGTAACATTTTAAAATGTTGGCACTCACATATTGCAATATGCAACATGTTTCATTTTAAGGCTTAGAAAATGTTAACTATAATTTAACATCTGCGTTTTAAAAGAGTGTCACAGTCGACGTGGCTCTTTATATTGTCGTTTTCAATACACAGCCACGGCGGGAATGTGCCAACAGAGCAGTTTTTTACGGCTTTTAAATGAAGGAATTATCCTTTCATGTAACAAATTGAATATACACCCATATTAAATGAACTTTTTACTTTCTCTCTGTTTTGTAGTATATATTCAGGGATCGGTTTTAACAATTCGTCAATTTAAACTGCGTAAATCACCAGTCGCTTAAATTTGAACTTTGTGTACATCGGCCCTACCATTTTTATTTCATTTGCAGTTTTTCCTTGCAGTGGCCAACTACGGAAGCGGAAGTGGTGAAGGAACAGAATCCACTATTTTTAAATGGCATCGCCGGAAGCGGAAGTTCGTCGCTTTCCAGTCAATATTAACGTGGACAGCACGAGATTTCGAGCACTTCCGGATTGATGGAGAACATTATCTAGCTGTGGCAAACTATGCTAAAGGTGAAAAAAAATCTATTATATTTATTTGTATCCATTTGACTCATCGTGTGGTTTATGCCATAGTTCCATTCATCACCGGACCTCTAAGGGCATAGTTTATAGCAGTCTGTATAGAGAACAGAAATTGAAAGCCATACCGTATATGTGGATAAACATTTTGTGTCGTAAATGTCGTAAAAAAGCAGCAAAAATACGAAATTAGTGAAAATGGTAGTTTAAAAACTTAACGTTATTTTCTATCGTCTTCCTCATTTCTCCAACCGCTTCTCTTGAAATATTAATGATTTGTGACAAGAACGCTGTAACGAGACACCGTAAATATTTTGTCAAAGTGCACAAGACTGACGTTCATCTCCCGATCGCGGCTTTTCTAGCCTTGTTTTTTATAAAACGACTGAAGCTCAAGTACAGCGAGAAAACGCGAGATTAATGCAGGTCGAGATGCACAGAAAAATCCCTTACCGGGCGGCCTGAACTGTAATTTATTTCCAGTACGTTTTGTTCTTAGACCCGAAAATAGGTGCCTACGTAATAAAATGCAGTTTTCCTCATTAACAGATAACAACCCTCACACCGACTCCATCGTCTACAAATGGAACACCATCAGTCGGAAGTTTGAACAACATCAGACTATCCCCACCATCGGTGCTTACGACTGGACCCACTTTACGGTAGACCAGTTCCACTTTCTGGCAGTCGCGAACGCCTTCGACGGGTTGTCGACCCGTATTTTCTCTGCCATCTATTTTTGGCAGATGGAGCGCTTTGTGCAGTTCCAGACCATGGAGGTAAGAGCTGTTAAACCAGGAAATTAACCACTCAAACAGGTTTTATGCGAAAAAAATGCTAACAGACCTGTTCAATTATTTTCTGTCTAGTTTTATTGCCAGTTACTTGAAACTGTATTCATTCTTGAGTGACAGCAGACGACATAAATGTCACGTGATTACCGAATTGTAATGAACGTCGCGTGAACGGCTGACAAAATATGATGAAGGTAAAAGAAACGATGCACTCAGTAAACCATTCGTCCGTTGCAGTATTAATTTTTGTTTGACTTTTAAGCGATTGCAGAATATTAGCGTAGTCAGTAAATGTGTATGAGGAGAAAACCAGAACGACAATGTAAACACATTAATTAATGTCAGTATATGTTGGGTTAGTTTATTTATTTATTTGATTCTGTACTCAAGAATATACGACGGCGAACAGCATTGTTGTGGGAGGAAACTGGGCATAGCTTGGGGGAAACCCACGACCATCCGCAGGTTGCTGGCAGACCTTCCCACTTATGCCAGCATGAGGTTAGGTTATTTAAGACAGACTATTAAATGGAAGGATTGAAATGAAGTGGACTGAGTTCGTCACGTACCTGGCGAAGGTCGGGAATTTACTCCCGTCACTCCGATTTATTCTACCCATAAATCCTGAGCACGAGGTTAAAAAAACTCTCAAACAAATCAAATAAATTCGTAAAAAATAAAATGGACCAACACCTGTATTGGGGAACGTTTCGCTGGTTACAAATTCCATAGAGTGTCAACATTTTATCATCCCGTGTCTTGTACTAGTTTCCATGTTGTGTTCCCTCAAAAGCGACTCCAGGCAGCGAACACTGTTGTTGTAGGCATATTAACTAGCTTGAACAAGCTTTTCGAGCTGGTTCAAGAATTACCCCTGGAGAAAGGAAGGGGGGGGGGGGGTTGTATGTAGTGGAGCTGAAGGTAGATCTACCACATTGTACAGTAAGCTGACAAGTAAAATAAAGAGGTTCGATTTTGATCTCACGGGTTTTTTTTTTTTTGGTGAAATGCATATGTCGATGTATGTCAGCAATTATCAGAGGTCAAGAAGTCTACATACTGCGGACTTTCTCAAAATAGTTGGTTAAAAAATACAGACAGAGTTACTTTCTCATACAGCAGCCGAATTTTATGCAAAAATCCCCAAAACATCGTAAATACAGTGTACGGAACACCCTCTTGGGATGAATGATTTGTCCGCTACATATGGCTTTCAGGATATAATTGAAACGACAGGCAGGTTTTTCCATCGCCATATATGTTTTCGTCTTCTGCCGCTGATGTTACAAGTGAAATATTCTTGTGTAGGGCGTAAACACCAATCAAATAAATAAATAAATAAATGGAGTAGGGCGTAAAACACCAACCATCACTAAAACACGAAATAAATAAATAAGTTTACTTCTAATGGCGCCTTACTGGAGCATCATACCAAGATACAAGAGCCTGAAACCATTAATGACCTCTGTATTCCCCCACATGTTTTCACCGTATATACTTTTCTTTGTTTGGTAGACGACGGGAGCGACGGATTTCGAACATTTCACCATAGGAGATGATATTTTCTTGGCTGTGGCGAATGCCTACAATTACGGCCCTCAGAATTTTCCAGAACATTGATACGTACTACACCAACTCTACCATCTTCATGCTAAACAAGCAGAAAAGGCAGTTCGAGAAGATACAAAGCATCCCAACATTTAGGTAACCTCTTGTGTTAATCATGTCACCTATACTTTCCACGCCTGCCCAGTATTATTCAACTTCTTCTCTCATGCACGATTCCTCAGTGTTCCCGCCATTGCGAAAAATTAGGTGGCTAACGTACTTTTCTGAGCAAGAAACCCATAAGGAACCCCACATCATATCAGTTTTTGGGTGCTTGTGAAACGATCGTCGTTTTTATACGTCGTACACAAGTATTTAAATTATTCAGACACCTTGTTGGAATCGGATGTCTCTGTGTCGACTGTGACATTTAAGGAATACAGAGTCGATGGTGATTGGCTGAGACCGGAGGGTTCCCTGGTTAAACCCTGCGGCATTGGTCACGCTTGAATAAATGTACCAGGCCAGTACCTAAAATTCAGTTTAGGCAAGGCGTAACCTGGGATGCCTATCTCTCACAACAGCCAATCAGATACCCAAAGAGATGGTTTCTTGTGCACAGATTCCTCCACCGACAAAAATGTCAGTCATATACGGTTTGAAATATTCTTGAATCTAGGTGTCTGGAACGATTTGTCCTAACCATCAGTAATAATGAGTGTTCCGAGTCAATAAAATCGTAAGGCCATACTCTGAACAATGTTGAAGGAAAACCACCAAAAAAAACTAAGTTTATATACCCACACAAATTAAAAACGCAAACGTGCAAAAAAGTTGGAAAAATGTTTACATAATCCAGACAAGATAGGTGTTGAGACAAACAAAGCGTTTATTAGTAAAAGACGTTTTGTGGCCGGGGGCAGTATTCTTTTGTGATTTGTTGACTGATAATAATAAAGCCATTTCATTTCCATTGATTTGTTGTCTGTTTTTGGTTGTCAACGTGTTTCATGACATGCAGTAAGGAAATGTGATGCAGTTTGGGCCACGTATAAGGTACCAATAGAGTGAATAAAGGTCGGTGTTGTTGTAGCCCCAGATGATTACGGCATTGAATTGCGGTTATGATTAATCCTAACTGATATACCTGTTTTGTGTGTTACAGTGCTATAGATTGGGAGTTTTTCCACGTGGGAGACGAGAATTACCTGATCGTGTCGAACGCCCAAAATGGCGGACCGGAGGAAAGGCATAAAAGTATTCTATACAAATGGCAGGGAATTGAGAAATTCGTCCCCGTTCACAAACTTCCCACCCTCCCCTCCACGGACTGGGAAGTGTTCACAGATAACGGGGAAACCTACCTCATTTACGCCAACGCGAAAGCCTCTCAGTCACAGATACTGAAAGTGAAACTAGTATAATGTCACGTGACCTTAGTTCCTTTGTTTTTGTTTCTGGCTTTATTCCACCTCATTTTTTTTACTGTGTTCAAGTTTTTGCACATTCGAAATCTCAGGAACACCGTGCTAAGCAAAACAAATTTAAAACTTACACTCGCAGCCAGCGGACGCTTATGAACTATATTAAATAATATGGATGATTTCACATTATGCAAGTTGTTTTACATTAAGCGGCCATTTTGTTTTTATACATTGCTTTCACTCACTTTGGCCATTTATGGTCAGAAATTTTCAGTGGTACAGAATGAATGATAAACCGTCATCAGTTAAAGTTGTGTGTGATCTGCTTGAATTCGGTCATACCTCGCAGACAGTTAACAGCAACCTCTTCGTTTCACACAAACAACCATTTAAAGTATTTGTGTGCTGTATGCCTGTCATTTATGGTCTGTCAGTTGTGACCTATCGTTTATTGCTTATTATTTATGGCGTATTATTTATGGCATATCTATTAGACCTATCATTTGTAGCGTATAGGTTATGGCGTACCGGTGTGGTGTATCATTTATGGCCTATCAATTAAGATAGCACCGGTCTCGATCATATGTATTATGCAATTACCTTATTGTATGTGTGTGTCTATGTCGACACTATTAGTGGATTAGGAACCCAATACGATTGGCGCAATTTTATCCTTCGCCAGAATACAACATTTGTCTTGATTTGGACCCTGTATGTTCCACAAAGCAATCCTAGACTATGTTGGCTGTGATCTAAACCCCAAATGCGCAGTTCGTATATAAATATATATATATACTCCTGGAAAACGGATGAACGGGTGTTTTAAGTCTATAATCGCAAGATCCAATGTCAAAACAACAAACAAGAACCAGTTTGGAAAAGAATATACTCTAAAAAAATAATCTGTTATTTTTAACAGAAAGTCTCTTGTCTGATAGAGTGTATTCTGTTATTATAACATAATGCTTTGCCACATACAACAGAATATCACGCTCGTGAAATACAATCTTTATGTTGTATTAATACAATATCTGTGCTATTTTCAACAGAATAATGCACTGTAATAACAAAAAACATTAATGTTTTGGAGAGTTTATGTGAGAAATAATTATATAAATAGTAAATCCAAGTAGAAGAGAAGCTGTCCTCAGTTTCAGTGATTTATATAGAAGACACCGGATATTCTTGGCATGATATCCGATTGAAATTTCAAACTCGTTTGTTCAAACTCGATTTACAGGTAGTCGCGTTTTTATTGAAACTGTTTATAAAAGCGCTATGTGGAAGCAGTAAACATGGATGCTTGTACTGCCGCTTTTTCCATGTTATACGGAATCGCCTAGATCCTTCAGGCTCTCTGTAGAATTTAAAACTATAATGAAAGCGTTAGATGGGATGTCCTTGACACACACCGTTGCCTTTAAATCAGCCACTTGCGATGTAGATTCAAATCATCACATTTTGTATAGAATTTTGACTAAAACCTTCATAACCTAAGATTGCTCCGTGGACAGGTAATGGACATGCAGAAGGGCAAAATCATGATTGTATGTGTATCCATCCAAGACAGGACGGAAAGAAAATGGGCTGATTTCACATGTAGGTCTACTACCCATAAAGTACCGGAATGTTGAGCTACAGTATGATCGTAAAGCATTGCACTGTAATATCGTAATCACTGTGGTCTAGGCCTGGGGGTTGATTCGCAGGATGGTTACGTATCGCTGCTGCACCGGAAAATTGCGGAATGTAGGCTTGTCCTGGGTTATATACCTTTCCGTACTGTCTATCAAGAACACGTATTTGACCGAGCATAATCAATGTTGTTGCAAGTAGGTCAACAAGATGTCCCACACATTCGTCGCAATGTTGATTCTTTCTGTGACGCCATGACGTCACAATTGCTTTCAGCGGGAATGGAATGAAAAGAAACTTTGTCAAGAGAAAGGGTGGTGGAAGATTGGATGTGGTGGATTCATCCGTAGCACTTCCGGTTAGAACAGACTCATTGGGTGTCAACAAAGAAAGGGAAGCAACTCTTATTCACCCATGTGGTCCACGTGCTCGCTATAGTGAACGGGTGCCATATCTGTATAGGGTGCACATTGGGGTGTAAACCTCTTCTTATCCTGATTGGATTATTCACCTATAATATACGCCTAATTAAAGTACAAAGGGACATTACGAAATAGACTGCACGATGCTGGGAAGAGGCCATAGTAGTGTAATGGTGCATACGCCAACTGAAAGTGAGCATGGCCTATATTGTAAATCTTCAACCTTTTCGACTTCTAAAGAACTTTTGTGGTGGGAATTTCTGCATACAATTATGACAATGACACCGTAAAATGTTTTGCTTGTGTGACTAAAGATACAGGCTTCATGAAACTGTGCCAAGTATTTCATAATTCTCAGAATGTTTCAAAATATCGACCGAAATGGCGGTTGAAAAGGTTAAAGAATTAGGCAATAGGGGAGTTTCGAGTTGGAACTCTTTTGTAGTCAGAGGAAAAAACAGTCCTACTGTGTCATGTGAATTGCGAAAAATGTCAGGCAACTTTGTTGAAATTGATTTACTGATCACCTGTCTCACCCCTTTTTCAAAAGGCACAAATGGCAGCTCTTCCTTTTAGGGACTTCTCCAGTTCACAAAACTTTGAGATTCTCAATTTTCTCTCTCATTTATCTACTCTAAATGACTTTTTGTGGCACTTCTAACAGAAGCATATGTAATAGTGAATGGGATCAGAAATAGTTGCCTAACATTTTTAACGGGTCACATGATACAGTTGGACTTTTTCAACCTCCAGCGATAAAAGATTTCGAACTCGAAACTCCACTGTTGGTCATCTTATTTAGTCATTATACATGGACTGATGATATATCAACGTACAGCGGACATCCTACATCCTTCTATGTATTTCAAGGATGATGGCCGTCTTACAAGCAAGGATGCTGGAAAGAATCGGGCTTACTGCATGCTTTCTACCTGACTGAATTATCATATAGGTTTGTCCTCTCGTGACAAAAACATCACGATTCACTTTATTTTCTTCGTCAATTTTGTTTTAATTCATGAGAATAATATAACTTTGGAAACCGCTGTCAGAAACATTTTTTCCAATGGTGTACACCTATATCGAGCAGCCGTTATTCGACCATGTTATATTTTAATATGCCCCCGTTAGTACATTAAATCCAGAGGCAAAACTCCGCAAAAAGCAAATCTGACGTCGGTCATATTTCAATTATGATTCAAGCGCTTCTTTGTTTTGGACACTTATTGATAAATTTGGGGGACACCAAATAAGTGTGCACACAATTTGTAAGTCTTAACTTCAGTTGCTAGAAAATGCGCATTATGTTATTTTTTAAAAAATTCTAACGAGTCAAAAATGGCTTTGTGCTGTTGGCCTGTTCTGTCCACCATACATTTTTGTTTCTCACATGGGACGTCTACCTCACTCCAGCACTGTTTCCCCTCTATGTTTTGTATATGTTTTGATATTGTGACTGTGATTATTCTGATGTTACGTATTTGTATACAATTTCTATAAAAAGTTCTGTACTGAATCTCTCGGTATTTTAACCACAAATAACTTCCAGTTTATACATAGGTATACGTGTAAAACATGGGGGGAAAGTGGCGTATTGCAATATTGCAAATATGACAAGAATAATTATATATGTCATGGTTTGTACCTATTTCAGTAAAGCATTATGTCATCTTGTTTTTCTTTCAAAAACTGACAAAGCCTGAGACGTTTATGTTTATTTGAGTTATAAATTTGGAAACCCCATTTGTACTAATTAAATTATCTATTTTGATAATCGTGTTTTCCAGGTATTTATCGAAGCGCAGTGGCGTATTTTCGGGCCACCCATAAACATGAGTGAAAAAATCATGGGAAAGGCTTTGAAATTTAGTCCAATAGGGGAGATTTGAGTTCGAACTCTTTTATCGATGATGATAGAAAAAATCCAACTGTATCGTGTGACTTGACGAAAATGTTAAGCAACTACTTTTGGTCACTTTCACTTTAACACGAACGTCTGAAAACAGTTTCACAAAAAGTCAATTAGATTAGGCGAATGATGGAGAAAACTGAGAATCTAAACGTATGTGAACTTTAGAAGTTCTTATAGGAAAGAAGTGTTATTTGTTCCTGTGGAAAAGGGTGAGATAGGTTATCAGTAAATTAATGTCAACAAAGGTTGCCTAACATTTTTCACAAGGCACATGACACTTAAGGACGGTTTTCACGTTTGATGACAAGAGTTCCAACTCGAAACTACACTATTGGCCTAAATCAAGTAGATTTAAAATCACGCAGTTCATCTATTTCAGGTATACTATAAAGTGGGACTGCGTCCTCCCTGTGGTATAAGCACGTCCCAACCTGACATTTTTCGAATCACAGTCCAAACCATGCTGTAAATTTGAATCATTCAAGATGCTTCACATGTTCGAACCATACTTAAACTTTGAGTCTTCTCTTCCCATTTTGTATTGATTTGCGTGGGACCAACGCTGAGGCCACCTTTTTTTACCTCCCTAACTGGAGATACCAGTCCACTTTTACATGAACAACATGCTACATATGCAATATTTAACTGAATATTTATTACACTGTACATAAAAACATTTATTCAGTATTTTGTTTGTGTTGTGTTTTGTTATTGACAACCATTAACGGAAAATTTGCAAATTCGTCAGTAGCTTGCCGAATGTCGGCTGAATAACACCGGGTACTCCGGGCTCCTCATAAAACCCATAAAACCGACCGTCATCGTATCAGGAAAAAATTCTTGAGTATGGCGTTAAGCTATTGGTGGAAACTATTATTCATCTAGAAAATGGGTCCAATTAATAAATCGAAAACAAGGCTGCATATTGCTCTCTTATCAAGCTCTTTAGTGACACTGGCAATGTACGTGAACCATCCAGACTGACACGATCTCTGTAAACATATATCAAGCCATCCTATCGTCTCGACATGGCTGAGATATTGCCGATGTGGCGTTAAGCCATAGTCATTCATTCATTCATTCACTCAAGCCATTCTGTGACACTGACAATGTTGGTGAACCATCAAGACTGACTCGTTCACGATCTCTGTAAACACATATCAAGCCATCGTATCGCCACGATATGGCTGAGATATTGCCGATGTGGCGTTAAGCCATACTCATTCATTCACTCAAGCCATTCTGTGACACTGACAATGTTGGTGAACCATCAAGACTGACACGTTCACGATCTCTGTAAACACATATCAAGCCATCGTATCGCCACGATATGGCTGAGATATTGCCGATGTGGCGTTAAGCCATAGTCATTCATTCATTCATTCACTCAAGCCATTCTGTGACACTGACAATGTTGGTGAACCATCAAGACTGACACGTTCACGATCTCTGTAAACACATGTCAAGCTCTTCTGTGACACTGACAATTATGGTGAGCCATCCCGACTGACATGGTCACAAGCTGTGTACACACATATCAAGCTCTTCTGTGACGCCGACAACTACCCCAGTCAAAATGCGAATCTAAATTGTGTAAAACGTAATTAAGATGCGCAGCATAGAGAATAAAATTAGAGGAGTGACGACAGTGTCATAGCTGACAAAAAGGTCCCACGTGAAATATGGTCTCTCATTTACCTTAGTCAGTGTTTTATTCTAACTGTTTATGTAAATGCATAAATAGTAGCAAATGACACGTCACCTAGCACCATGGCTTAATCAGAACAAGGTAAAAAATGCAGTGATCTTAACTGCAATTTATTAGACGTCACTGGTCTAGAATTACTAAAAAATCGTTTTGTACACAATGCTTGAGCAAAGAAATCGTTATTTTATGAGACGACATTTACACAAAATCTGTATCTTTTCATAAGTTTTTAAAAGTGGCAAGAAAACAAAACACAGAAACTTGCGATACCTACTGTTGGGAGTTTTGCATACCGGTACTGGAAGAGTGGCTTTATAAAAATTATTTTGAATTAGAATTGCCTTCCTGTATAAATCCTAATGAAGTAAAGTATCATTTGCAATCTACATAGTTGTTTGAAATCAAGAATTTCATCCATTTCCCCCTATTTCACTATTCCTCATATAACCCCCTTACGACTTAAAGGAGTGTAGTTGATGCCAACTTTCAAATCTAATAATTAAGAAAATCCAATACCCACCCATGACTTCTTATGATGCATTTTTCTTTTAGTGCCCAATTGTTGGTGTATTATAAATTTTCAAGGATAAAAATTTAAAATCAAAACGCAGTCTGTAGTTTCCGATATCATGTGGTAAAAGAAATTAAAACACAGCACACGAAGACATGCATCTAAACGATACTTACGATATTTGTGCCAATCTGCCTTCTTCAATTTCCATTTAGGGGAGGCCTGCTCCAGAGCTGCAATGCGGTAACAAACCAAAGTTACTGACTATCGGATAATGATCGCTCCCGCAAGGGGAGACATTGTCAACGTTCCAGGTGAATGCAGGACATAGAAGAACTTAAAACACGGCACACGAAGGCATGCATCTAAACCTTTGTGACTTTGTTGTCAGTCATTTACGCTGTAAATATTAATGACATGTTTTTATAAAAATACGCATTAATGTGCAAGCGACTTGCTGTTTTTATTTGAAAGCAGACGTCTTATCCATAAACGCGTGACATTGTGGGACCATACGCATACGTTTTTAAGAAAACATAGGCTGGCATCCTATTTATAACCATGACGTTTCCAGCAATCATTTCCAAGGTTTTCACCAAAATATTGGTGTTTTTATAGAAAAAGTGTGACATGCCTACTAGAGTGGTCAAACAGCCGTATTTATTTTAACATGTACATGCTTGTTAGGTTTTGCTGTGTGGATCCAATTCATCTAAGGGAACACAGTGGTACATTGATGTAGCTTATGTTAAGATCCATGTTTCCCTGTTATGTATACATTAGCCTATAAACTTCAAATATCCAACCAGTTCAGAGACTCTTGGTCCAAGGAATACAGTTAAAGTAAAAAGAAAGCCAAAAATGAAGTAAAGTTCGTCAGAAAATTAACTGATAACTATACGTAAAAATACGGTGCTAATAAAGTGTGGAAAACTGCTTGTGACGTCAAAGTTTCTAAATCAAACGAAGATGTTCTGATCATATTAAGCACACCTTCGAATCCAAACATTTGAATATATTTAGCTTTCGGAACAAAATAATATTAAAAATTATTTTAGATACAATTTTCAGTGGCGGTTCTGATTACTCTTCACTTTTGATCTGCCTTTCTTTTTCAAATAACGGTTCCAAGACAATTGTATGAAATAATCTTCCCAGGATACACCACTTCTGCTGTTCATTCAGTACGTTAAATTGCCATGCGATTTATCAAAGAGACGGATAGTGGTGGTGGTGGTAGTTTGTTTAATGGCGTTTCCATTCTAATGAAAGATGCGCGTCACCATTAGTGCTGGCACCAATTGGTGTTCACATTAATGCATTATAACATAGAGATGAGAACTATACTCTAAATTTTCTCCTAGCACATGGAAGCAGGAATCTTACTGTGGCTTCGAAGACTCTACCAGGCTTCTTGCCCGGCCTTAAAACATTGTCTGGGCAGGGGTCTGTAATGCCAGCACAGAGTTGTTCCGCATAATAGCGATGTAGCTGGAGAGTACAATGTGGGCATCAGAATAACATATGCTCAATTGTTTCCTCAACCTGGCAATGATCACAAACACCCGTATCATGTAAATGAAATCTGTTTAAACATTCAATTCGTTTGAATGTGCCCGGTCCTCATTCTGTTGCATAGGATTTCTGCTCGCCTGGAAGAAAGACTAACAAGGTGAGAAGTAGAAACACTGTTATTAAAATTATAAAAATATCTCTCTTTAGTGGAGGTGTCCCAGTCTTCCTGCCAAACTGAAATAAAATTCCGCTTAAATATATACATTACTTTTGAAACAGACACAGACACATGTTGAGCGTTATGTAAATGAGACAGTGCTTGCTTCACTAGCTTGTCCGCCCATTCATTACATGCAATACTAGAATGGCCTGGGACCCACTCAAAACAGATTTCCACACCTTGGTAGAATAAAAATGAAGTATATTAAAAATGATTGGAGAGCATTTCCTTGACGTAAAATTCTGTAAAGCAAGTATCGCACTTAGAGAATCGGTGAAGATAACGGCTCTTGCTGGCTTAAAATCTGCTAAAAAATGCAACGCACACAGAATCCCAGTCAATTCAGCAGTAAATACCGATACTGCATCCGTAAGTCTAAACGCCTTACTATGGTGAACTTCTGGGACACAAAACGCACAGCCGGTTTTCTCAGTATCCGGGCACTCTGAGGCATCTGCAAAAACCTGTAGATAGTGGCTCCACGTTCTGGCAATATAATCCCTAGAGAAAAGGGAGACAAACTCTGAGTTATCTGACTTTTTCACTTCTCTGTGTAACGCTTGTGAAATATTCGGTAGACGTAACTTCCATGGAGGAAACGCAGGAATAAATTTGTACCAGATTTGAATGCCGGCGATCTGCATTGTGTCGTACATACGTTTTGCTCGTACACTAAAGGGCTCTCTTTTTCTGCTTGTACCTTCAAACAAAATATCATAATAGGATGGTTTGAAAATGTAAGTTGTTGAGTTCCCATGTGAAGCCATCAACTTCACAACAAATTGCAGCGATTGAAGCTGTCTTCGAACAAAAAGAGGCCATTCATTACATAGATGTTTAAGTGCATTTAAAGGAGTTGTTTTAAGCGTACCTGTTGCAATACGGAGCGCTGAACATTGAATATTGTCAAGCTTAGCTTTAACTGAAGCACAGGCTTCACATCCATAATCTAACCGTGAACGAATAAGCGCTTGATACATTAACAATAGACAATGAGTGTCAGCGCCCCAACATTTCCCAGATACAGCTCTCATCAGATTGAGAGCTTTCTGGCATTTTGCTACCATGGAATTTACATGAGCATTCCAAATAAGCCTGGAGTCGATTTTAAAAAACGCTTTTACAATCTTACCCTCACTACCATTCAGATATACCAACATGGAAGGTAGTAACATTTTGTTAGTGAAAATTACCGCTTCTGTCTTAGCTGTTGAAAACTTGAACTCCCATGCTTTACTCCACGCCGAGATAGAATCCAAACCTTCTTGTATGCACTTTCTAGCAAGCAGAAGATTTCTTCTACCATACAATATGCCTTTATCATCTGCAAATAGCGGACGGCTTAAATTAGGATTCAACACATCGGGGAGGTCATTTATGGCGATGTTGAAGAGAGTCGGCGATATTACGCTTCCCTGGGGCATCCCGTTTTCAACAAGAACAGGATGGGAATAGGTTTTGCCAATACGTAGGCTACCTGAATTAGCCGGTCAGACACAAAACTTTTAACCCAACAAAATAAGTTACCACCGATACTAAGGTCTCTCATCTTCATCAACAGGGTGTGTTTCCATAGCATATCATAAGCTCTCTCGAGGTCCAAGAAAACTGCAGAGGCCGACTCTTTATTGGCCAAGGATCTAAAAATGGTTGACTCATGTGTTAAAATATTATCAGTGGAGCTTCTGTTAGCTCGAAATCCGCTTTGGGTGGGCGAATAAATGTTATTTTTAGTCAGAAACCAAACCAACCTGGAATTCACCATAGTCTCTATGACTTTACAAAGACAAGACGTCTGTGCAATTGGTCGGTATGATGATGGAAACGATGCGTTTTTTCCAGGTTTGGCAATTGGAACTCCTGTTGCCCTCTTCCATGCTAAGGGGAGAAACATTTTATTCCACACAGAATTGTACAGAACTAACAAAACGTTTCAACATTTATCTGGCAAGTTCTTAATCATTGAGTAACTTATATTGTCTTCCCCGGGAGAAGAGTCCTTCTTAGCTGAAAGAGCTTGTTTTAACTCAGGGAGTGAAAACTCCTCATTTATTGCCAAATCATCGAATAATACATTTTCAAAAGAATTGGGGTTTTCCATGTTTTCCTTGTGTTCCAGAAATTCCGGATCGTAGTTATCCGAACTTGATACATATGCAAAGTTGTCTGCTAAAGCATTGCATTTGTCTTTGTCTGTAACTGATCATGTCATATCAGTACTCAGTATAGGAATAGCTGAGTGCTTACGATTTCCGCTGATTGTTTTCACCTGAGACCACACGGTCTTAAAAGAAGTGCGATTGGTGAGATTTGAGCAATATTCACGCCAATGGGCTTTCTGTGTTTGCTTAATAACACGCTGTGCAACAGCCTTGCAATGATATCTTCATAGAGACGCCTACGACATGCCCTATTCTTGGTCCGTTTCCTATCCCTTATAGCTGAGCTGCATTCCTCGTTCCACCATGGGACTGGTGTCTTTCTAGACTAGGCTTCGACTGAGGAATAGATTTCTCAGCTGCAAAGTTGATGGCATCAACAACGTTTGTATCAATATCATTGTCAAAAGTAGTTTCAGAAAAGCTCGTCTCACATTCCTTACGATATTTGTACCAATCTGCCTTCTTCAATTTCCATTTAGGGAGGCCTACTCCAGAGCTGCAATGCGGTAACAAACCAAAGTTTATGGCTATCGGATAATGATCGCTCCCGCAAGGGGAGACATTGTCAACGTTCCAAGTGAATGCAGGACACAGATATGCAGTATAGATGGTAAGATCAAGTGCAGATACTTTGCCAGTACAGATATCAAGCCTAGTACCGGAGCCATCATTTAGAAGAACTAGATTATTTTCATCTATAAACTGAGCAACTGTATGACCATTAATATCTGTGTTGTCACTTCCCCATAGTTCGTTGTGAGCGTTAAAATCTCCCCATAATATTACTGAGCCGTCCAATGACTCAAGTACCTTGCTCAGGTCATGTGGTTCAATCTTATTGCAGGGATTGTAAAGATTTACAATGTTCACAAAACGTTTATCACACAATGCAATTTTGTAACACTGACATTCAGTTCACTGCAGATTAGGTAGCACAACTTCTGCAAAAGAGAAAGAATTCCTAATAAACGTTACGAACCCTCCTCCAGCACGATTAACTCTATCAACACGGAATATTCCATAGCCAGGGTATGTGAAGTTTAGATGTGGTTTTAAAAACGTCTCCTGTAAGCAAACAACATCTGGTTTATCTGTAAGCGATGACAAAAAAAAATTAAGTTCTTGACCATGTGAATATAAGGACTGTATATTCTGATGAAGGAGATTGAAACCCATAATTATACAAAGAAGACCGAACAGAAGATGTTGATTTCCTACCTTGTAATCCATTATGTCGGGCTTTTTTCTGTACTTTAACATATTCATTAACTCAGCGGAGTCAATTATATCCGTGCCAAGGTGACGCTGAGCACACCCCGCAAGATATTTGATTATGTCAGAATTGTTAGGTATTTTACAACAATGAAATAAAATCTCGGTGAAGAAAGCAACTATGTTCGTGAGTACATCAGGCCCAAGACTATCGGTTTGTACACGCTCATTGTTTTCTGTACACGCTCAGAGTTTCAACAGAACACATTTGGGCCGTCGGTCTTGGTGGGTGGGATTCATTCATGACAGGTGTATTATGCTGTACTATGGCTGTGTTTGGCCATGGGAAATTCCTCTGCTTGCACGAACTGGGGGTGTTGACCCCTGGTGGGGGAGGGTAGCTCGAACTGACCGCATTGCCATGTACAGTTTTCAGTGCAGCTGCATAAGACACATTTTCATGAGTGTTTTTATGAGCTGCGCTTTGCTCGCCTGTTCATAGGCTGGACAGCCTTGGTATGCAGCACTATGTTCACCCCCACAGTTACATTTTGGGGACTCTAAATTAGGGCAATTAGGAAACTCGTGCCCCCCAACAAATCAAGGACATCTGGCCGACCCTTTACAACGCATTGCTATATGCCCTATTCTCTGGCATTTGTAGCAACGAACCACAGCAGGAATAAACTGTTTGACTGAAAATACCTGATAACCCAATTTTACTTCTTCCGGGAGTGATTTACAGTCAAAATGAAGTATCATTGCGTTGCTAGGAGACTTATTCTTTCCGGTCTTTAGCCTTTCAACTTTACAACATTTCTCGGATTTCAGGACATCTAAAATTTTGTCCGGAGATATATCGTCCCAGTTGCCGTATATAACACCCTTCAGCAAAGACTTGTTTTGCACAGTGCAGGTTACATCTCTACCCATGATACTGTTTAGCCTCAGCCGTTTGCTACATTGTCCTGTAGAAATACATGTCACAATCAAATTCCTCGACGGCATTTTTCTAACCGACTTTACATTACCCACTGGCCTTTGTAATTCTACTCCTAACTTTATAGGACTGAAGGCCGCGTAGGGACATTACCAACAGCCGACATTATAACATCCAGGCTGCTATTTATACAGTCCTGGCTGACAGTTGTCTCTTTTGGCTTTTCACCTCGAGTATCAGTTTCACGAGTATCGTCTTCGGGAGACCGGTTTCGTTTACTTCCGGCAGCAGAAGTTTGAGTTTGAAATATGTCCATGCCTTCCTCTAGCATAATTGGGTTGATCGCTATATATGTGCATCGACAAGTGAAGTTAGTACACTGACAGTTATTGGGATACCCCACCACCGGGGCGCTTCGGGGCAATGGACAAGACAACAGAAGCCCTGGTTAGTTTAGAGTCTCACTGTGCCCTTTACAAGATTCCCTAAACCTAGCCTACTCTAACAATTGATTGATTTTTTAAAAAATTTTACCTCCAAAATCAAACGGCCAATCCCCCCCACACCCCAAAAAAACCCCAAAGAAAAGAAAAAAATCGGGGGAGGGGGGATGAAAGTAAGAAAGACTAAACTAAGCAGTTACACAGTCAGCAACATATTGCATAGTTAAAGTTTTATATACATACGTACATACAATCTGATTCTCAGTGCAAGGGCTCGGTAGCTGCCCGTGTGGCCCGTGACAGAGCTGGGCCAAAACACGTCCGTACTCTACAGCCTCTCAAACCGGTCTCCTTTATCAAAGAGACAACTATAAACTCAATATTATAATTTTAAAAAAAAATGAATTCATTTCAGCTTTACTTGTCTATTTACTTATTTATTAGTGGTTTAAGGTCGTACTTCAGAATATTGCATTTGCACATTTACAGTTTTTAATTTTACGGATGAAGTCATTCAACCGAAGTGCGTGTAGTAAACCACAAACCTTTGGTGAATTACTGACAATCTTTCCCATGATTCCTACAGCTGCATGACAGTGATATTGGTAGAAGATAATTGAATTTCGTGTATGATCACCTCGATGGCTTTGCCTGCAATGTTGCCCGGCAGTCTTGAAAATTCCGTGAGTGTGCAGATCCCGAAAGGGAGCCACGCCTCTCAAGTGGAATAGTCACCGGGTTAATATTTATTTATTTATGTGATTGGTGTTTCACGCCGTACTCAACAATATTTCACTTACACGACGGCGGCCAGCATTATCGTGGAAGGAAATCGGGCAGAGCCAAGGGCAAACCCAAGACCATCTGCAGGTTGCTGACAAAACTTCCGACGTACGACCGGAGAGGAAGCCAGCATGAGCTGGACGAACTCACAGCGACCGCGTTGGTGAGAGGCTCCTGGTTCATTACGCTGCGCTAGCGCGCTAACCAACTGAGACCGAGTTAACGAAGTGGAATTATAATTAATGCATATGAAACATTCACATCGTGCGTGCTTTCATGTATCATCAATACCCAACAGGTTTAACCACGAATCCCCAATATCACCATTGTCTAGTTATGACTTAATTTGTGCAAACGACCGTGAGTAATCCCACTTAGCAGTCATTCATGTTTTCGCTTTGCCTTTCACATTTTCCTTTTGGTGTTATCTCCCTTGGTAATTAGCACGACTCCCCTTTGAAGAGTGGTGTTATATTGCTGAAAAAAATAAATAACTTCCCCTTTATATGAAAATAAACAGGGTTTAATATATAGTTAAGTAGTCATTCAAATTTCCATTTGTGAAACCGCAATAACACGGGATCCTAGGAAGCGAGCCCAACGCTTTGATTTGATAAATTATCTGTAGAAAGGATAATCATAACGTGTTTGTGTCTTATTAGCCGTGTTTGTTTAGATCGCATCGCATGCTGGCCATTGCCTAAGTAGTCTCTGCCTTTGTGAAAATGACATCCCTGGTATCTGTGAAAAAGTCTAGTGTATAACACAAAATAAGAGCTATGAAATAAATAAACACAATAACTAAATACATCAAGCAACAATGTGTCATATTGTTTATCTTCTTTCGTCATATTTTTTGTTCATTAAAGGTTTAAATCTGTAGTTTAAAATTACACAAATTATAGGTACTTAACAGATTGTAAGGTGTAGCTGGGTTTTTTTTTTTGCATATTTGCATATAGGTGCATATTTTGTCACGTTCTGAGACGTATTTGATTTCAGTTGAGAGCATTAATCTGGGAATCGCGTGGTACGGGTTCAAACCGCGCCATGGACAAATAATTTGTTTATTCCCCAACCCACAGTAATTTATAAACGCTGTATTTATTTATTTATTTGATTGGTGTTTACGCCATATTCAAGAATATTTCACTTATACGACGGCGGCCAGCATTATGGTGGGAGGAAACCGGGCAGGGTCCGGGGGGAAACCCACGACCATCCGGAGGTTGCCAGAAGACCTTCTCACTTAAGGCCGGAGAGGAAGCCAGCATGAGCTTGACTTGAACTCTCATTGGTGAGAGGCTTCTAGTTCATTACGCTGCGCTAGCGCGCTAACCGACTGAGCCACGGAGGCCCCTTGTATAAACTCTGTAGGCCTTAATGGCCGTTTGTGCAGATAACATTTGTTGAAGATCATTTGATTAAAACCAAGATATGGAGCTGTATGTCATGCACACGTGGGGAAGTTCCTCAGTAACTTGTCAGAGGTGGGTGGTTTACCCCGGGCACTCTGGTTTGCTCTATGCGCCTACTAAACTGACCGACGTCGTATGTCGGTGAAAATTCTTGAGTATGGCGTTCAGCAGCAATCAAAGAAGTACATTCATAATGAAGTTTTGTGTTTGCCAGGTACATGTTGTAGGTGAGTGGTTTAGTGTAAATTAAAAAAAAATTTCAAGACGACGATAGACATAAAACAAATAACTCATTGTTAAATTTTTGTTTGTTGATCTTTTGTTTTAATTAAAACAGTCACTATTATATTAATTAAGTTTCAATATTATCCTTTTCTTAACAAATACAATGTTGCCGTTTTTGGTCGTTTTTCTTCCCGTGTACAGGTGTGCAGATTCGTGTGTTGATTTTACATTGTAAGTCGCCCTATCTCCACTACATGGTTCTATGTTGGAAAATAAACTTCTTTAATTAGAATGGCCTTTGTTTTACGAATGTAGACCTTATTTCTCTTGTATGTAGAGTGGAAAACATCCGCATTTATAAAACATGACACAAACCAAATAATTTGGATGGCCCTAGTCCTGTAATGTATATGAAATTTATACCCAGGTAACAGCTACTATGGCTACAATTTCGTAGAAAACATTCGTTCATATAATGTCTATGGATAATTCAGTTTCACGCTTTGGCAGTACATTATTATTGGCGGTTGTTTTCTAATGTGAAATGAATCAGCTGGAAAATTGACAAAAGCAGACCGTTTGTTATTGGGTCATTTACGGTAATACGGAAAGTGACGGAAACTACCGAATCCCAAGCATCAGAAATAAAGAACCAAAATGGCCGACTTGAGGCATTATCAGACGAAGTGTAGTGGAATATTTGCGATAAATGGATAAAACTATGGACTACGGGCGAAAATGAGTGCGTGTGAGTCGACGGGGGACGCTGCAAGCGACACGGAAGTGGAATGTTTCTTCCGTCCAGGTTGTAGTATTTTATTAGTGTTTGATTTCGTCGGTGTTGCTCCGACAAACGTGCCAAAATCTCCTCAGCCTTGCTTGGAGTCTGCTTTGAGTTTGAACGGAAATAGAATCGGGCTGTATTTCGGCCAGAAGACGTTTTTCTCATCATTGCAGACTCCTTCTGGCTTGCCAGAATTTATGCTGGGTTCATTTTCGCTCATTTGTCATCCATGATTTTGTATTTAATATCTAAGAACAACGACAAACGACTGTCAGGGAGGTTTTGTGTTATTGACATTTCTGCTGGCTGCCGATGACATCACTGACCACTCAGTGCTGGAAATCATTGTGTTGTTGTTGCACTCCTCGGAGTTGATGAATGTACATGTACTATAAATGTAAAGGTTATGCCTTCCACATGTTGTTTTCGTGACAGGACTATCAGTGGCAAACCGTGTCACCCCAGTGATATATATATATTTATATCCATTATCCGTTTACAACACATATAATTTATTTACTTGCCTGTCGCCCAAGCATTTATCATTGCCTGTCAACACCTAGTTGACACCCAGGAAAACATATCACATTGTCTTCTTTATAACTGACATACAGAAATAGAAACACGTACGTGTTTGCAGCTACAGCTCTTGGCTTGTGCTGTGTTAATTTTTGGCGTCCTGTATGCCATGTTGATTCACTGTGCTCAAGTAATGCACAACATTGCGTTTGTGGAAATACATGTACTTGTAGTATGCGTACACAAGAAGGTCTGGCAACAACATTCGGATGGTCATGGGTTTCCTGTGCCCCTGTTTCCTCCCATACTGGATGTATTGAGTAGTGAAGGTAGATTTCAAATACAAGTAAACCTTTAAGCTCTGCATGCGTAACTACATATGCGTGTACGTACTTGTTACAATGCACGATGGGTCAGATTAACTCTGAATGGGGTGTAATTTTAATTCATTGTGTGAGGTGGCAAAATGATAGGGCCTGTGTTCATGTAACAGATCAGCAATATTAACCTGCAAGCCTGTTTGACCGAAGGCACATCTACATATATACACATGTACATGTACATGCCAAAAACAGAGGTGTTATGCCACTTAGGTGTCTTGTAAAGTTTATCCCGAACTTGCTATACAAGCTTTATCTATCGTCCATGCCTCATTTTCTGTAATTAACACATAATGGTTTACATGTAGTATTAATTGCTTTTGTGATTTTGCTACAAGAATTCATACATAAGCGAATGAGGTTGTGTGTTTTGGGTGCCCTTTATTTATCTGTCTGTAAGCAACTTTACAGAAGAAGCTGCACACTGATTTGGATGAAATTTTATGCACAGCTGCCAATCTATGCAGATCTGGATGCAGATCCAGGAATTTTCTAAATGATTCGTCACCAAAGCGAGATGGAACACAAATGTATATTTTGTCTTTTACCTTGTAATAATATAGTGCCCTGAGTATTATCCCTTTTCTTGGAACTCATCATGTGGTAGAGGGTTGCTGCACTGTAGTGAGGGAACATGTACATTGATTTATTTATTTGATTGTTGTTTTACGTTGTACTCAAAGAATATTTCACTTGTACGACTGCAGCTAGCATTATGGTGATGTGCACATCTGGCACATAGTTGAAGTAACATGGATTCTGAGACGAACCGTATTAATTGTAAACCATATCATAATATGATACAACTGTACCACCTGTTTCAATGACTAACTACATTCATAGGATAGTGGTCATCATGAAAAATATTTGCAGTTATGAAGGAGGCGTAAGAAAACTTAATGGCTACAGACCTGTCAATCAGTGTGGTTTAATGGTTCCACCGATCATGTTTTAAGTTTATACAAAATCTACATCTACACAGTTTAAAATTGAAGCCTGAGATTGGTATTAAAACACAACATGTATCGATAGCCAATCTGTCTTCTAATTCCTTAATTCAAGTGTTCACACAGATGCATGGAGCAACACCTTAATGAGTACACATTTGCAGCTGGGCAAATTAATTTTAATTATGGAGAGGTGATAGAACGTTGTTGTTGGATTGAATAGTACATGGTTGTGTATTGTGGAAGCCTGTTAAACTTGTTCCATGTGAAACTGAACAATTACCTGTACCCATAATTTGAAGGAAATATCATTATCAAACTTTGAAAAATTACTGAGGAGCATGTAAATGAATTTATAGATGTTTGTCATCATGTTGAAAGATTAGCCATGGGTGTACTTGTATAAGATGTTGAGGTGGACATGTAGAACCTACATGAATTAAAATATGTCAGAACAAATGAAATCTGCTAGCTTAGTACAATTTATTTGATTTATTTGATTAATGTTTTACGCCGTACTCAAGAATATTTCACTTATACGACGGTGGCCAGCATTACGGTGAGACGTAACAGGGCAGAGCCCGGGGGGGACCCACGACCATCCGCAGGTTGCTGGCAGACCTTATCACTTACGGCCGGAGAAAAAACCAGCATGAGCTGGACTTGAACTCACAGCGACCCCATTGGTGAGAGGCTCCTGGGTCATTACGCTAGCGCGCTAACCAGCTGAGCCACGGAGGCCTCTCAGCTTAATACAAACTGTCATGTTCTAAATACTCAGAATTTAAATATGTGATTAGCTGGAAAGTCGTTAAAGGTAAAGTCCTGTTCCTGATGAGCTTCCTTCCTGAAGGAAATACAAAGGAACGAGACACAGGCCATCGTAAAAAAAAATTCAGTGTTGGGGGCAACCCAACCTTGTGAGGAAAGATAGGGGATATGTGGATTGATGAGGAAATTTGTTCTAGCTTGTGAAAAAGGTAGTGATTTTAAAGAAATTAACATTGAGAGAAAGACCAAGAAAAGGAATTCCTTTACAAGCCTAGTAAAATCAGTAATCTCCAACAAACATATTTTAAATGAAGCTTGAAGCTCACCTTCTATGTTCTCTTTGAACATTTTTCATTAATGATGAAAAATAAGGGACGACTCACCACTGATGAAAAGAACTGTTAGATTTTAATGTTATTAAAACATCTGGTTTGAGAACTTGTGCAATGTACTCGTAGCTAACTGAATCTGTTTATTGATTTATTTATATTTTATGAAGGATCAAGATAATGTCTCAGTGCGCTGATAGCAGCCAGGGTAATTGGTTGAGGAAATCCAGTAAGGTACATGTAACTTTAAAATTTACCTGTAATCATAGATGTAGTGTCCAAAGCAAACTGTACATGTTACAGGTACAGCAGTAAGCAGTCATTTTTTATTGAGCCTTGTCTTTGGCCACTTTGAAAACTAAACCCTGTTGATCTTCTTTAAGTGTGCACGTTCATTGTTAAGTGATTCACAGCACCTGCACATTATCACAGTCTCACAAAATGTGATATTATTATATTAATAAGGATGATTTTTTCCCCCCTTTTGACAGTAATTAAAAATTGATTTGTTGGACTGATGCTCTTAAAAAAGGCCCTGCTCCAAGACTTTTTTCCTGTGATTTTGATGGAAGTTTTTTGTTTTATATATTTTCCTTTCAATGTAATGGTAATTTGTTCAAAAGTCATAAGCCAGAATAAAAAAGAAAACAATATATTCCCCAATTAACCGACCTTATTTTTTTCTGATGAGGTCAGGTTATGTTGACCAAAGAATTTTTAAAGTATGGCCTCCATATAAATGCTGTTACCTAACCTAGCCTGGGAGGAGAATGGTAATGAGATTATTGCATGGGTGTTTAGGTATAGACAGAAGTGCCAGTAAAATATTTGCTTTGTCTGGGAATTGTCTCTGGAGAGCGATATATTTCCATTTCTGTTTTAAATCGCATAATTCCTGGTGTCAAGCAGAAGTGAAGAATTGCTGATAAATAGAGCAGAGTGTATACATCTGTGGTGGAGGCAACTGTTGATGCATGTTTTTATGCAACAATGCTAGGTTGTCGTTGAGTATAACATACTTACATTTTAATTTGGCATTTTAAAAGGATCTTCTTTCAGAAACTTTTTACATACATGTAGTTGTGCTACAGCTACAGATAATTATATATTCCTGTTAAAAAGCACGTAAATTTTCCATTATCCTGTTGTAATTTTTTAATCCTACATGTGGAACGTATATTTCAGTTGAAGTAATTATGTTATTGATTTAACAGTTGTGGTACAATGTGAAAAGTGTTCCCATTGATTCTGTTACAATTATAGGGGAAAAGGCACGCTGTTAATTCTGTGGTTAATATGTGATTGGGAATCCAAGTGTTAGTAATCACATAGTTATTATTTCTCCTACAATTATGGTACAATTAATCTAGTTGATCAAGCTACAGTTATGGTTGGGGCCTCCGTGTCTGAGGGGGTTAGCACACTAGCTCGACACAATAACCTAGGGGCCTCCCACCAATGCTGTCACTGCAAGCCCAACTGATGCTTGCTTCTTCTTCAGCAGTGGAAAGATCTGTCAGCAACTTGTGGATGGTCATGAGTTTCACTCGGGCCTTGCCCGATTTCCTCCCGCTATAATGCTGGCCGCCGCCATACATGTATAAGTGAAATTTTCCTGAGTACGGCGTAAAATACTAAATTTGTTGTTCAAAATATGTTCAAATATGTATTGTACATGTACGTGTTGATATGTGTAACTGCATCATGTCTGGTGTCTTTAGCAGTGTGTTTAAGTGAGGCAGCACCAGAATGCAATATGTTTGCATTGGAAAAACCAGCCAGCTACATGGAGACTGACATGCTGTAGTTGGTATAGTTATTGAATGGAAATAAGGTTGAAAGTGACCTCGTTATTCAATGGCCAGTAGAAAACGGAAACATTAATAAATGGGCTGTTGAGACTCTCAGGCCATCCTTCATAAATTCCATGCTGGGCACATAACAATTCTGACAGAAGAGATGGGGTATGTCAGTGGGAGCTTTTTTGTATTCTGGCTAATGGAAAAGATAGCAGTAGGAGTTTTTTGCTTTTTGTTTTTTTTTGTTTTACTCCGGATAATAATATAGGGATTTAAAAATTTATTTCATAGGGCCCCCTTTTGTTTTTAGAAGGTTGTTTGGGCTATGCCAAATGAACATAATTTAACGATGTCCGCAGTCAATGTAGATATAATCAATGTCACAAGGATTATATTGGAGGAAAAATTAAGAAAATAAATTCCTAATGGAATCACTTTTTCCATACAGTGGCAACCCTGGTTTGATCATTGTTCTGTTTTGCAGTATCTGCATTGCAAAGGCATGAGTGAAAAATAGATTATACAGCTTTGTCCTGAATGAAGCGGAAAAGATTTCCGATGAGTGATGATTGTTTCTTTCAAATGATTGTACAATTTTAATACATGCAATTTGTAATAATTTTCTCGAAGGCATGAGTTTTTGTGGGTTTTTTTTGTTAAGATATGTACTAAGATACGGTAATGCAATATTTTTGCGAATTGGTGACAGAGGTCCGTGAAAAAAGTTTTATCCATTTTTTGGGGGGAGGCAGGATTAATGCCTGGTTGATTAATATGCGTATATAATTTGTACTAATTAGAAATACAGTAACTATGATGCATGCCGTGCGATGTTTTTGCTGAAATAAAGGATGTCCTTGATCGATATTAAATCTTGCTAACTGTATGTACACATTGCACATGTATTTATTGTGATTCATATGCACATTACATACATGTGCACAGATTTGTCCAAATCTGGCATACCTGCATTCGTGGTTTACAGGCTTTTCTTTGAAATAAGCCATGGTGTAATGCTAATTAGTGGTGTTCAGAGATCTGAAGATTACACATGCCATTATCCTGTGAAATAAACTCACCTTAATGTTTTTGTTTTCCTCACAACTAATATAGTTTGTCCTAGAAATTAGAAGACGTGCTTCAGCATGTACCTGTGGTTACTACAGAAATCAGTGGCCGTAAGTCACCTAAAGCAGTGTAGTGGCACATGTAGTGGAGAGGTGTGAGAATTGGCTTCAGCTGTTCATTCAGTCTTGGAGCTTTTTAAAGCCTAGTAGAAATGTTCAGACACAGACAACTTTTTTGTGTGTGTTTTCTGTCATGTCTCTAGAGAATGGAGTTGTTGACAGGGAAAAAGAAAACAAAATTCACTAGTACGGCTGGTGTGAAAACTCATCCATGTGAAATAATGTGATCCCATTAAATTCTGAATGGGAGACTTGACAGTGAACGCTTACAACAAGTTTGCCTCTTAAAACCTCATTTGTTATGAGATGCCTCCAGCAGTACTGGCTCATCGTATTTAACTCTTATTTACAAATCTTGTTTAGGACTTGAGGAGCATGATTGAGGAGTGAAGTTGTGTTCATGTCAATACTTGAATGTCTTCATCCATTGAAAGAAGCCTGCAGCAGTTTGGTTGAGCGATAGATGTACTAGCCATTTTGATTCACGCCATACATGTACTAAACCTTATATACATTTGGAAGTAGACATGACTTGCTTTCAGACATGATTGCAAGCTCATTTTGTAGAAAAATGGTCCATAATATAATTATGAGCAAAGACTTAGAGCATAGAGAGTAAAACCAGAACAGTGATGAAAGTGTGAAATATGGCCTCTTGTCAGTTTACCTCACTCAGGGGTTTATTCTTACTTTTCATGTAAATGCTTAAATAGTGGCACCATGGTGTAAGTCATATCAGGTGTCTGTCATTTTATAAGTGACATACTCTGGAATGTGGCATAAAACAACAGTTAAATAGATAAAAGGAATAAAACATTGAATGTTGCAAATGAGTGAGAGATGGAAACCCTGGATGTGACCATTGGAACTGGTCAATGTGTACAAGTGTGTACACGCATCTTACAGACTCCAACCCTACAGTTTAAATAGAAAACTATCAGTGTTTGCAGAATGCTTAAACCATTACTGATGGATCAATATCATTTCTGACAGTAATTGCTCAACTCTAAGTTTCTCCAGCTGCTTTGTTCTATTCTGATGTCATTTGTCATGTTAATTTTGGTGTCAGAAGTGGGATTGAGGCTAAAACTACATTGTGCATGGAACAATATTATACACATACCCTAACTGACGTAAAATTTTGTCTAGAAAAGGGCATTTTTAAAGGCAAGTAAACGTCACAAAACACTATTTTTGGTGCTGAATTTCACAATTTTCCAGTAGGATATCATTCCATGTTCCAAGCAAATCTGAAAAGACATTTTTAAAATTAGAACTCTTAGAATCAGAAAAAGTGGGCAAGTTAGTCATGGGTGAATTTTGTAGTCATATATTAGGATATATTTGACTGAAGTGTTGGAAAATAGCAGCCCTGTTCAGGCCATATTTCTCAGATTCTTTGCCCAACCAGCTCACAGCAACTCCCAACTCATTGCCCTTATTCAAGCTTTATCAGCTTAAATGACTCTGCCAAGGTTACCCTTTGTAAAGGCAGCTGTGAGCAGTGATGCATATTTAATGTGGGAGTGGATTGTTGTTTGTGGCGCTGATAGGTTGTCGCGTGTGTGATCTACGTTGTTATTGTGGCACATGTGGTTAGAATCCCAGATTGCGTGGATTGGAATTCATTGTACACATGTGTTTACCCAAAATATTAAGATATATACATGTGTGTACCTACTCATTCTGACCCAAAAGATACATGTGCTCCTACTCATTCTGACCCAATATAGGAAGGTACATGTGCTCCTACTCATTCTGACCCAATATAGGAAGATACATGTACATGTGTTCCTAATCATTCTGACCCAATATAGGAAGGTAGATGTGCTCCTACTCATTCTGACCCAATATAGGAAGATACATGTGCCTCTGTTTGTTTTGACTCAATATAGAAAGATACATGTGCTCCTACTCATTCTGACCCAATATAGGAAGATAAATGTGCCTCTGTTTGTTCTGAGTCAATATAGGAAGATACATGTGCTCCTAATCATTCTGACCCAATATAGGAAAATACATGTGCTCCTATTTGTTCTGACTCAGTGTAGGAAGATACAAGTGCTCCTACTCATTCTGACCCAATATAGGAAGGTACATGTACATGTACATATGTTCTTTCTCAATTTGACCAGAAATAATCAGACTCATGTGTTCTTACTCATTCTGGCCTAAAATAGGAAGATTAATGTGTTCTTAGTCATTCTGACCCAAAATACTATGGTACACAATGTACATGTACTGTATGTGCATATGAGCATACTCATTCTTTCTCAAAATAGTAAGAGAAATTTATGCATACTTTTTCTGACCCAAAATAGGAAGATACCGATTTGTATTCCTATTCATTTTGCAATTCTAAACTTCAAAGAATTGCTGTAAATTGAAGTCTGTTTTAAAATGCTTCACTATACTAATTCACCTTTTTGACTGTAATGAAAGTTTGTTTAATAATAGGTTTTTGCTTACAGTCAATAAGATTTGTTTGTACTGTTCATGATTTTGTGTGAGCAACATTAAAGGTTGAAATTGTGAAAAATTTGATATGTTAAAGTTAATAATTTTTCAGTTTAAGTTTCTCCCTTCATGGATACATGTAATTACTGGATTTGGTATACATCACAGGGTCTCTGTCGCCAAGGTGGTTAGCACGCCGACATGGCACAATGACTCAGGAGCCTCTCATCAATTTGGTCGCTGTGAGTTCAAGTCCAGCTCTTGCTGGCTTCCTCTCCGGCGCTATGGCGTAAAACACCAGTCAAATGAATAAATAAATAAATACATCACCCCTCCTTTTATAGACAACATTGTTGAAAGTTTTTATAAAATTAATGGTTAAAAAAACAAACTTGTTTTACATGATTCATTGGAATAACTACCATACCCATGGAATCATAGCCCATGTACATATACATGTAAATGCCAGGTAATAAGCTGCTGAAGGTGTTGTTGTTGTTTACCTGACCTGAGACTCTTAGCCTGGGTTCTACTCTGTAGCCTCCCCCACTCCAGCGTGTATAGAGATGGGTGCACATGTGGTGTGCAGGCTTAAGCTGGGATTGTCTGGGGTAACAACCCTTATCTCACCCCTTTGCTATTGTACTTTGCAGGCATGGACCTCACTCCTGTGTTTACATAGGAAGTATAGCTGCCCCAAAACACAGCAGCCACACTGTCTGACCTGTTCAATTATTACCGTAAACAACCTAATTTATATGGATAGAAAAAAGAAAGGGCACAAGTACATGTAATATAACGATGAAGTAAGCAATAGAGATGCTTTGTGAAGAAAAAACAACAAAGCAGTGTCAAATACAAGGACAGGTGCTCAAATTACAGCAAGCGGTAAAGAGAAAGACAAAATTATGGGAATATTCCCAGATAAAATTTGACTTCTGTGTTTGAAAAAAGTTCCTGTGTTCATGTACACTGACAGTACAAAAAGAGGTGTAAGTTACATGTATTTTTATTTATTTATTTATTTATTTATTTAGCCCAAACAGGGTTGCTAAGCTGTTGGGTACCTAAATTATTTAGCCCAGATTAGGCGTCTAAGCTGTAGGGTGCCTAAATTCTAAGGCTGTTTGTTCATTAATTTTTTTATTTAACTGAAATTAGATAAAGCTGTAGGGTGCCTAATTTATAAAGCTGTTATTTATTTATTTGACTTGTTTGATTATTGGGGGAATTGCATGTATGTTGTAGCAACATGTATGTCCTATTTGAGCTTTTTGATGTTGGAGCAGAGCCTGATTCTCTTTGTTGACCTCAGTAATAGTGTTCTGCTTTTCACTACAGTGCATGGAGCAAACATTTCCTTTCATCTTTCAGAGCAAGCTGTCATATCTAAAAATTTCCACTTGTCTCTTGATTGTAATTGATCAATTTGTTTTTTTTTTTTTCCTTTCCCCGTAGAATTCAAGAGATAGGTCTCCCTTTTTGTTCTCTGCTTCCATGAAAAATGCGCCACAGTCAACAGAGCGCTGCTGCTTGTCAGTGATCAAAATGTTCAGAGGTTTGATAAGGAATAAAAAATTGCAGGAACATCTGCCATTCGTGAAGACCAGTGTCTCATTTTTCTGCTTGGCTTACATTTTGTGGGGTAATACCTCATAAAAATGGCGCCATTTCTTTTTTCCCCGAATTCTTTTGTACATAAACTGCATGGCACTGATGTCCATGTAATAACTACTCAGTGCTAGTTTGGTGGGCTGAAAGGTCTCTGGTTGATCGAGTTGGCAGATCGGCAAATTTATACTGGAGAAAGTGGCTTAAAGTGCTACACTGTTCGTACAAATGTATGTATGCTTGGCGTTTTGTGTCGTACTTAGCAATTTTTCATTCATGTATGACGACGAGTCATTAGGTATGTGTACGTGTACTAGGTGGAGTGTCATGCCTGGTGTCTTCGGCATGATACTTCAGTAGTGGCAGCACAAAAAGACACAGTACATATATTGTGTCTTCTTGTAACAGGGTGTGTCCATGAAGTATCATGCCAAAGACACCAGTATAATATGACACCCTGCCCAGTCACATTATAGTGATAGGGCCAACCAGTCCAGTTTCCTTGCTCTAATCTCTTCGTGCTGATCATCAAACGAGGCAGCAACAAGTACATGTTCCATTTATAAAGTCTTCTGTATGACCTGACCAGGGTTTGATCCCAGGTCTCCCAACTTTGAGACAGACAACTTTGCATGTATACAGTTGTACATGGTTTGCATGTTTATTTATAACATTGGTTTGCTTCTTGCCGTTGTAGATGTACACGGTAGACTTATTGTTGATAAACTGACTTTGGTGCCTAAATACTGTTACCCAGCAAATTTTGCTCGTGGCTTTTCGGAGCCATCTACATGACTCATGGGGTGTAGGGTTTGGGGGTGGGGGTATCAGAGCCGCTGCATGGTTGGTTAAGTTAAAGCGGAGTGTGCTGATCAGAATCAGCCCTGTTGATTTTATGGAATGGCATTGACATCAAAGGACGTTTTGTTTCATTTGTGGAGCTACAATATATTGTCCAGGGTTTGATTCTAGTCCTATCAGAGACGGTTCTGAAAAATGCATGTATGTATGTGTTCCTGGTATAATCATGGTGGGGGGAAAAATGGATAGGTACATGTACCTGAACTTCAAGGTCTGTTGTGTTTCTTGCGTTTATGGTAGGGCAGCTTTTTGAAATATTATAAATTTTGATGTTGTTTGATGCAACATTGTGGATGTATTCGCTTGGGGTTTTTACATCGTACGGGACAATTTTTCAGTCGTATGACAACAAGGGTGTTTAAAGGTAACTGTACCTGTACAGCATTCCATTATAGCACATACCTTTGCCTACATGTTTGTACTATGAATGTACCCCATTGCTTTTCGACCCCAATGATGTACATCTGCGTTTACACATGCACACAAAATGTGTGACCAACCAGAAACTAATAAGAGAGCGCACAGCATGGGACCACTTCATTATAAACGTCAGAGCGAGATCCTCACTCTAGTAAATGTACCAGTCTGCTATGCCTTAATAGTATATGTAGACAGACATCTCTGTTGTACTAAATGTACTAGTCTGATATGTTAGTATGGTATTAAATGCCCTAAAATTTCACGGAATATTGCCTAATTATGAGAGTTATGTTGATTTTGATTGGACGGCTGAATGATGCATGTATGCTACAGGAAAGATGTAAGCTTCAGCACTAAAAGAAATATTATATGATATTTATTTGTGCCTAAATATATGCTTCTTGGGGCAAATTTTTGAGGTCATTTGTCATACTACATGTAAATGCAACGCGCATGCATATGGAGTGGTTCAGATGACAGAAATGTAGAGATTAAGATGACCCATGAGACTACAGTCTTAATGAATTGAAACGGGTGTGGCCATGGAATGGTCAGGAAGTGACCAGAGGGCTTTAATTTGTGGCTAAAGTGATCCCTTGGTTTGGTCAGCAAACGGTCAAGTTGTCCAGGATTCATGGGCATTTAGATTGGCTCAAGACGTTCATGCATAATGTATGTGGAATGTACAAATACACTGTGACAAAACAAAATGGTCTGATTTCCATTTTGAAATAAAGTTTCATAGGACTCTGGTTTTGTTTAAGAATTCCCTGCATCTTCTTCTGAGGGCTAAAATTGTAATATTTACTCCTTTCTGTCTTGAGCCTGATGGTGAAAAGAAAACAGCTGGATATCGCTAGACTAAGGAGCAAGTGCTATTAAACCTAGTGTAGTCATAACTCATACAGATGCGTAGGCTTGTGATGATTTTTAACATTTTCCTGTATACATGAGTAACTTTCAGTGCAATTCATGCAAATTTTTAATTTGCTTTTGGAGACAAAACTACATCAGTTGGATAGGTCAGTTTCAGGGCTTCACAAAAAGTATAATTTTAGAGAAGTTTATGAAGAATAATGTTCTTAGAATAGGCTTGAATAAACACCTTGCAAACATTTGAAAATGTTAAAGAATTGCAGTACAGGTGCATCCACATAGGTATGTGTATATCAACATTGGGCCTGCCCTGGTACAAGTCAGTATCACACTACCCGGCTGTATATTGTCATCCATGATGCACCTATGTCAGACCATAATGATGGAGCCTGTGCTTAAGATTTAAACTAAAACAAACAAGCAATGAACTTTTGAGATTTTGTAACAGGTGCTTGTTTGGGGATACTATTATAGCAGTACTGCCATGTACATTTTATATTTTAGGTGGGTAAGAAAATCTTCTTTCTTTAATTTTATAAATTTATTGTCTGCTGGAATGTACTTTTTTCTGCGCAGTTTAGATTTAGAAACTGTTTGTTCTACATGTGTATATTTTTGTGCAGTTGGGTGTTTTGCATCTATCAGATTATTTGTGTACATGAGTTGACTTAATGTGTTTATTGAAACAGCCGTTAAAATAATCATATAAAAAATAAGCAAAATGTACACAGAAGACAGGAAAGGTAGATTTGATCTTCTGTTCCTATGGGAAAACTCTTAAGGGCACATCAAAGAGACAGTTGGGTATGTGTAATTTGAGTCATTAAATGTCCTTTTATTTTTAATAGATGGTATGTGATGTTATGTCACAGCCTGCGTAAAGCATGCAGTGTAATGTAAAGTTTTCTGACATGAGATGTCAAGTCAAAACAACGAGAAAGGGGAAAGCCTTTAGAAATGGGCACTCTGACAGAAAACTATAGACCAAGAAGGAAAAAAAAGACACAGACAGTTGTAGCAGTTTGTCAATGGAGAGCTTTTTTATTTATTTATTTTTTTTGCTTTTGACATTTTGTTTTACGAATGATGCAAGGGGAAAAAAATGTGTTAAACATAAAATACGTGTAGCATACCAGATGTATGTCTTATCAAGAGAAGCATGGTGACGAATACTGCTTCATTACAACCCCGAGCAGCCCGTCTTCGCTTCTCAGCCGACAAGCTTCTTGTGTCTGCACAAGACGAAATATTCCTAGGCCTTCTGCAGCCACTGGTAAAATGTACTGACAGCTTGCAATTTCCTTGACAGGGTTGGTTTTTATCTTGTCTGCGCAGAGCGTTACGATTAATGGTCTTGGAGAGAAGGTATAAATACCATATAACCTTCCTGATAAGCGGCCGCTATGTTTATTTTTAGCAACTTATTCGCCAAGTGATGACTTATTTCCTACCTGTGGTCTCAGACTAATTTTCAGAACTTTTTGATGAGAATGAGAGATACATTTTGACGTAAAAGTCTAGTCGTAAAATATACCTGAATTTTTTTTATCTTTTCCTTTCCTTCCCATGTCCACATATACGAGTATATACATGTATATATCACTAAACCTGAGAGCCTTAAAGGCATAAGCATGATAAAAATAAAAAGTCATCATAATCAGACATTTTATTAAACACTGTATCCAAAAATAGTTTTTAAAATGCAGTCAAATATTTGAATTTTAAGTTGGACCATATTCATATAGTTAGGTGTCAACAAGGTCGCAGGCTTTTTGATTACTATGGCCTTTGAAGCCCTGCTTAAAATTCTATTCAACAAACGTTTCTTTTACTTGCCGGTAAAAGCTTCCAAAATACAGTTCAAAATGCTGAAAATACTTGTCACCTGCATTCTGTACTTTGAAGTTATATTGCAGATTGAGTGTAAGAACGTCGACTGGAAGTCTTTAGGTTTGGTGAATGAGTAACGAGCATAAATGATAACATATCTTATTTGTAGATCTATGCGCTGTACACTGTCAGAGGTTTAGTTCTGAAAAATGAAAGTTTCATTTTGACTCAGTAGTTCAGCCTTTTAGGTTGTCATCATTAGTACACGAACATTGTATTTTGCCATCAACCTTTCAGTCGATCTACTGGATTTACTTACAGTGTAGATGTAGTCTAACATTTCAACGATAAACTATTTAATATACACTTTAAACTATGTGCAATAAAAGGTTTAAGAAGCTGTACACAAATAATGCATACTGGTAATCAATGCATTCTCTCTACCACTGTGAAGTTACAGTGTAGATTCAGTGTTCCGCACAAGAATTTTGATACCAAATCTTTCTCGTGCATTTCCATAGAGGAATGTACAATACTTCGTCTTAACGGTAGGCGAGTTTGTGTGATTATTGATTTGTGGGCGCAGGTTTGTGTGGGTATGTCGACTGTTTTCCTTCTGTCAGTAATTCATACATGTTAGACTCAACCTGGCTGGCTAGTATTACAATATGTACATACATTACAGATAGCTTTCTCTTGTTTCTACAGATAACCGTATACTCCCTAATAATCACCCTCCTCATTAGAAGAACCCTAATTGGCTGGACACATGATGGGCTGTATTTTGCCAATTTAAGTTGGTGGATTATGCCAGGCACTGTGGATTACCCCTCCAGTAAAACTGACTGCTGTCGATAAAAAGTGAAAAATTCTTATATTTAAGTCAGATGAATACATCTTATGATCTCTGTCAAGTGCTGAAGTGTTGGCTTCATGTGAAAGTCTGCCATCAATCTGCGGATGATAGTGGGTTTCCTCCAGACTTTGCCAGGTTTCCTCCCACCATAATGATGGCTGCTGTCGTATAAGTGAGATATTCTTGAGTATGGTGTAAAACAACAATCAAATAAATAAATAAATGAAGTGTTGGCCATTTAGTTTTATCTCCACTATCAGGTTATTATTCAAATTCAGAGAGATTATATGTACATGTACTTAATTGCATAGTTAATGTATCTACTAGATACATTAATGATAGTTGATGCTGATCCAATGAAGGGATCTTGAGGTAATCTCTACAGTTTACAGTATTTCGCCTACAGTTCAGTGTGTGAAAATGAACTTAAATCAACACATAAAGCTCTTAAATTGATACTTTTGGTTCCAAGACTTAAGTTTGTCTGATAAGAAATTAATCAAACTTCACAAAAAACACTCCTGAAAGTGGTCCTTTAAGAAGGATGAATTAATCCAAATCAAGCAGAATGTGTCACAAGAACTAAACTTGATGTGAAATGCAGTAATTTGTATTGCCTTGGCCGGTATCTCATTCCTGGAGGTGATTGTGGTCAAGTTTATTGAATGACCCTAATTTGTCAACCTTTTCGAACGTGCGGAGGTTTTGGGTTTCCCCCTGAGCTCTGCCCAGTGTCCTCCAACTGTAAAACACCAATCAAATAAATAAATCCTTAAATAAATCAACTTTTTCGCATATGAAAGATCAACTTCCAGTGCAATTTACATGTATGTACGTTTTAAATTTGATTTTGAAGACAAAACTACCTTGGTTGGATTGGCCAACTTCAGGGTTTAAAAAAAAAGTATGATTTTATCAAAGTAGAATAATGCTTTGCTTGAATAAACACGTTGCAAACATGTGAAAAGGTTGAAGAATTACATGTAAATATAGTTTACATATTTATACATGTACATGTGTGAGTTTAACATGCTCTGCCATGGCACATGGTACAAGTTGATTGTAGTGACAGTCAACCTTGCTCATGCTTGCTTTCCTTTGTGAAGTGACTCCCACATCAGTTGGTTGTACATTAACAGAACTGTGGATTACAAACTAAATGAGTTTTCGATACAGTTTATAATCGGATGATCCAGGACTAAAAGCTGGCTGCAGACATGTGCGCCAGACTGGGCTTTCTGACGCTTTTGAGCAAGATCAGTAGGATGTAGTAATCAATACATTACTCAGTGAGTCTCTTACAAAATGTCTCTCTTGTTGTATATACATACATCTGTAGCTGCTACTAAGCGATTGTTTGAACCCCTGGGGTTGAGAATTGACTACTGGTGTCTGTGGACTCCCAGTTTATTGCCCCATTGGAGGGAACAGACTACTCATAAAACAAGGGCTTAGATAGTGTGATAGAATAACAGAGGTGGGCTACCTCAGTGATGGGGCAGAGAATGACTGTGCTAGTCTATGGGATGAAACTGTAGACTATATGTATAGGTTTAGGCCTAATAGAGAAATATCACCATTCACACCGGGTCATTTAAGCCCAAATTTTTGAATTGTAACGGATTGTCCAGTAGGAGCAAAAATAAGTACTAACTGTGATTTCGTGTAAGTGTTTACTGTAAGTCTTCAACATTCTCACATTTTTCCAAGGTGTTTATTCAAGCATATTCATGGCGTTATTCAGTGTATACTGACAAAATTATACTTTTG
This sequence comes from Liolophura sinensis, assembly GCF_032854445.1. Classification (NCBI taxonomy): domain Eukaryota; kingdom Metazoa; phylum Mollusca; class Polyplacophora; order Chitonida; family Chitonidae; genus Liolophura; species Liolophura sinensis. Next base: position 3,517,154 of record NC_088298.1, on the reverse strand, counting down.
AAAAGCCCTGACATTTGACATTGGCCAGCCCTACCATTGTAGTTTAGTCTCCAAAATCAAATTAAAAATGTGCATAAATTGCATTGACAGTTGCTGTTTTATATGCAAAAAGGTTGGGAAATTAGGGTAGAGAAATAAGCTTCAAATGGCCTGCGGTAGATGTCAGTGTACATTTATTCTGAGTGAAATAACAACATGTACATGTACACAAATGTGTGTAAAGCAACTTCGAATTTTGTGACATTTTTAGAATTTCTTGATTTGTTTCTTGAGACCATGACCCTTGTACTGCACATCTATGTACATTTACCGTAATACATCTACTGTTTTGCACATGAAAGAGCAACTTAATGAACATTGTTTATTTGATTTTGATAATAAATTTAGATTGGCTGGGCATTGACCGGATTCAGGGCTTGACATGAACTATATTTTTATCAACCATCACAGAATAATGCCTTCAGAATATCCTTGAATAAACACCTTTCAAACATGTGAAAAGGTCGAAGAATTGCAGTACATGGATATTGTACGATGAAATCAGTTCAGGTCAGTGTTTAGCAGGTAACAGTGAGGGTGTCAAAAGGTTCTCTGGAGAACTAATCTTGTATTATACATATACATTACACTGTATATGATAGAAGATCATTGGGACTTCATATATACATGTAGTACATCATATATTCATATATTGTGTAAAATACAATATACATGTAGCTTTGTTTTCAATCCTCGTGAAGTGTGGATAGGACAATGTCCACTCGTTGTCATATGTTTAGCCAGGGAGTGTCTCAGTGTCCTATTCTGACAGAAGTGTAAACATCGGGGAAATAGGGAAAAATAGGAGAAATTTCAAATTCTGGCTGAATGTATGGTACATGTACTGTAATTGTTCAACTTTTTTGTAAGATGTTTATTGAATCATATTCTGAAGACATTATTTTGTGTAGACTGATAGAATTATACTTTTCGTGAAGCTCTGAAAATGACAAGTCCAATCGATGTAGTTTTGTCTCCACAAAAAATTGGCGCTGAAACTTGCCCTTTGTGCGACCTTAAAAGAAGAAGTTGTAGCTTTCTCGCTTGGCGTTCAGCATGAAGGGGATAGTGTAACGACTGGTTGACCTGTATCAGTATAATGGCTCGAGTGGAGCGGCTTACTTGGCTTTGGTAAGTTGCCTCAGTGAAGCAGCACTAGACAAAAGAGCGGTGGAAATCCGTCCTGCAACAAGAAGGCACATGACACATATATGCTTCTTTGTCGTCATATGACAGAAAAATTGTTGAGTACGACGTTTAACCCCAAGCACTCACTCGCTCACTCACTCACTCGCTCACTTTTATATGCCTAAGGAATTAATAATGCTAAGGAATTAGGGTACATCTTCATGTAGACGTTTTTCAGTTTGTGGCCTGCTGGCCATTATGCCGGAAGTGTGTGTCAAATCGTAGGATGTAATTTTCTCCTCATTTGAATACTCATTCTGGAGTTGTTGTCTTTTCCTAGAAGTACCTGTTGATCGAAAGCTGATTTATCGCAAGATTTGTGAATTGTTGCATGAATGTAGGACTTTTTTGAAATGTACATTTACTTGTACTGAAGCAGGAACAGGTGGTGTAGATAGAAGTTACCCAAATGTCCCTCAGAAAGACTTCACAGCCCACTCTTGAGGGTCGGTGAAGTTCAAGCAGAGTACATGTACATGTGGTTTCTGTCACCTGGGTGACCTCCCCTTGTGTGGCACTCTCCGTTGTACCAGCTCTGTGATTGGAGGGTGTGAAATAAAGTGGGGGAAGGAAATGGTACTGGAGAACAGAAAAAAAGGAGGTGGGGTAGAGGAAGGGTAACTGTTAGAGAAAAATTGTTGTGTTAAGGGCTAAAACATTTTGAGACAGACAGGTTTATGCATGAAAGAAAAAAAAAATGTGCCAAAACCCAAGTGAAACCACAGTATGTATATGCTGCCAAGTAAAAGTGACGAACTTTTGGGTGTTACACGTGCACGAAAGCTGATCTGATGCCATTTCTATTCTAACACGCTCCGGTATTGATCATTCTGTCTCTAAACTGTAGCTAGTCTGCTAAGTACATACAGTATATACACATGTACATATACAGCTGTTGTTTGTGTTCTTAAGATGTTGGCCACTTAGTTAATACTTCAACCTTTTCGCATGTTTGCAAGATGTTTATTCTAGCATATTCTCAAGGCTTTGTTCTATGTTGACTGATAAAATTATACTTTTTGTGAAACCCTGAAACTGGCCAATCCAACCAGTGTCGTAAAAATGTGTATAAATTGCATTGAAAGTTGGTCTTTTATATGAGAAAAGGTTGAGAAATGAGAGTAGAATGAGGTCTTTGTAAAGCTTGGAATTGATGACTTGACTCAACGTATTGTACCGAGTTGGTCCTGGTTGCCAATTATAATTACCATGACTTTATGATTGAAGTGCATACATACTTGTATCCTAATTGTTCTAATTTTTGGGACAGATATTAGTAGTGTTGAAAGTACAATATTACATTTCTTTACCAGTCTTTTGGAAAAGTAAAGATATGTTGTTCATTAGATGGTCTAACCAAGTGAGAGAAAAGAAACTCAATATCCCTGCTACAATTACATATATATTGGCTAAAATGAGCAGACAGGGTGTCCCATAAATTGAAAGAAATGGGGTACGTGCACATGTAATGAGTCGAGTTGAGTCGCATATTTATTTTCGTATGTGTTTATAACCCGAAGTCTTTACAACCCGAAGCAACAGTGGCCTTGGGATGTTGAGTTGGGTCTTAAGGTTGAATGACAGTAGGATTGGTTTCATGGTGCATGTATCAGGGACAGTAGGATTGGTTTCATGGTATCGGGGACAGTAGGATTGCTTTCATGGTATCGGGGACAATAGGATTGCTTTCATGGTATCTGGGTCAGTAGGATTGGTTTCATGATATCGAGGACAGTAGGATTCGTTTCATGGTATCACGGACAGTAGGATTGGTTTCATGGTATCAGGGACAGTAGGATTGGTTTTGTGGTATCACGGACAGTAGGATTGGTTTCATGATATCATGGACAGTAGGATTGATAGTATGATTGGTGTCATGATATCATGGACAGTATGATTGGTTTCATGTTATCAGGGACAGTAGGATTGGTTTTGTGGTATCAGGGACAGTAGGATTGGTTTTGTGGTATCATGGACAGTAGGATTGGTTTCATGGTATCAGGGACAGTAGGATTGGTTTTTGTGGTATCAGGGACAGTAGGATTGGTTTCATGATATCATGGTTAGTAGGATTGATAGTAGGATTGGTGTCATGGTATCACTGACAGTAGGATTGGTTTTGTGGTATCAGGGACAGTAGGATTGGTTTCGTGGTATCAGGGACAGTAGGATTGGTTTCGTGGTATCAAGGACCGTAATAGTCATTTGTGCGGCAGGTTTTGGTACTTCGAAAGTAGGAAACCATTTGTAAAAATGTGGGCATTGTATTTCCAAGTAAACATTGTACACACTAACACTTGTACATGTATGTCTCTGTTTGTGTAGTTTTAAAAGCAAAGAATACATTAAGATGTACATGTGAGATGAAAGGCCATTAAATACCGTCCTTAAAAATAATTGAATTTATTTTTTTAAAATTTTTCCAAACCAGAAAAATTCATTTGAAACAATCTGAGATAACTATATGTATGGCGTGTAGAGAAATAATATACACAATATTTGGAGCACTTTTAATGATGAAAACAAATCAGTTTTAGCGTCATTTTCACAGTAATTGTATGCGTCAATTTTACCGGAAAAAAGTTCTGTAGAGGTCTGAACGTTTTATAGCAATGTACCAGAATTCAGTTCACTCTGATGAACTGTTTTTGTTATTTTCATGTACAGGCAGGCTACATACATGTAGTAGGAACCTGGTTTATGTAGATGAAGTCAAGAAGATGGGGGTGGGGGTAGAGGAAGGGGGTGGGGGTGAGGTTGGAAGGGCAGTAAAGGGTACACTGGGCAAGTCCTCATCCTATCACCCTCACAGCATCCCAGTGTGTGGGGGAGAGGAGTTAAAGCTGTGAGTTCAAAGGCAACATATGGTTTCTCTTAGGGAGTACTGATCTACCGTAAACGGTGTAAAAATCAGTGAGCCTGTGGTGTCGATGTGTGAGTGTGTGCTTCTCTCTATGGTACCTCAGCTACCATTCACAGACACACACATGGGTGAACATGAGAAGCCTGCCCTTCATTCAGGTTTTATCTTCTTGTAGGCTTGGGCTTCGTGTGAAATACATCCTAATGGCTGTCTTTGTTTCCTTGCTAAAAATTTACTGTTTTGCAATGGCCATACATCTAAATGTACATACATGTACAGTGTACTATGCTAAAGCTGTTGTGTTTTGAATGAAATCATTAGGTGGCTTCTACCTGCGGATGGTCGTGGGTTTCCTCCCGGTTCTGCCCGGTTTCCCCTCGCTATAGTGCTGGCTGCCGTCGTATAAGTGAAATGTTCTTGAGTATCTTGAGAATCAAATAAATAAATACATGTACATTAGTTTGCTTCAACTATGACTGACTATGAGCTCACAGGTATAGCATACATACAGGTATATGCATGTATGATAACGTGCACATCATAGGCCATCATTATAAATATGTTTGTTGGGCGTATCCTGACTGACCCTCCAGTAAAGAAAGGGGTAGGTAGGGGTGGGTTTCACCCAGCGAAGAAAATTTTAAATGGTGGCCCTCGTGAGACATGTCAGACCGGTGTAGAAAGGAGCCCACATGTACACTATTTAGTGTTTTGACACTGCCAAGCAGTGAGCTAAGTAGAGAGCACATAAATTCTTACAAATACCAAATCAGATGTCTCTAAAATTTATGGATTTTTTTAGGTTTGTTAGTACTCTTTTGAAATCTTAATGTGCACGCCCTTAATCTCAGTTTTTTTCAGGGCTTTCCAACAATGTCATTTCATGTACATGTACATCCTCAGCAGTGAAAATCGCTGGAAAAGTCCACATTTACCACATAAGGGATGATTTACAAGTTCTGTTTTTATTTTCATACCCTAGTCCTTTGACATTGAACAATGATTTATCCTGCCTGTAAAAGAATGGTTTAAATTGATGTGGCCTGATGCTAGTTTCCAAACACCCCAATAACCACTCAGAAGGTTGGAGGTGTTTGTTTCTGGTGTTAATGTAATATTTTTATTTTTTTATTATTATTTGTATGAAGTATACGTGTAAAAGTAGGCAGATGCGGACTTTCAAATAAATGGTCCAGTATGTTCGTGTGATGGTTTGTTTAATAACAGTTTAATAACGTCAAGTTTCTTGTTCTGTGTTATGCAGGTGGAAGACGTAACGATGGGTTGAAAGCGGCCGACATTGTCCCCATTTTGAGGGAGAGGGTTGCATATTTGTCAGGTGAGGTCGTTAATGACAGGTGAAAATACGTTTTTATTAAAGCTGTTTGGCCTCCGGCATTTATTTAAAGTCAGGAGGTTTGTCAGGTACCTTGTGAAGGGCAGTGGTTTATTAGGGGCATAATAATAATAATAATAAGGGGCATAATAATAATAATTTCCTCCACCCATAAACCTGACTTTATATCGGTGAAAAGTTTTGAGCACAGCCTTAAACTCCAGTCCAATCATATGAGATTAATTTAAAGGCAGATAGTGGACCTCCATGTTGTAGTGGTTAGTGTGCCAGTGCAGCACAATAACTCAGGAACCTCTCAGCAATGCAGTCATTACCCAATCATTGCTCCTTCGCTCTTCAGTTCAGAGGCAAATCTTGGACCCAATTTCCCAAATTGCACATGTGTAATCTTAATGTTGTTCAAATCAAAAATGATGAATACGCATTTTAAATTTTAACTTTTTAAAAAATATAGTTAAGCATGGGTTTGTGCAATATTTGTCTTTCACTTATGATTATAACCCTGAAAATAACTCAAAAAATTTGTAAAGCGTTGTAGCAGGTATTCCTTTTTTCTTGTTTTTTTGTTTGAATGTTGAAGATGAGAGAGCCAAGGAAATGACTAGTCATATCAGGCTGATGTATCTATTTTAACCGTACGAATATGTTTGTACCAGCATTGCAGTAGACAATGTCTCCTGCATCAGCAGTAGACATTCATTTTGCATGAAGAGATTTAGTATTGGTGTAAGGGACATTACCATTCTAATGTTTCAAGGACGAAATGTGAAGTTTCTGAGGCATTGACCAGTGGGGTTTTATTGCTTTACTTGTCTTTGATCTCCGTTTTCTGGAGTGTATAAAAATGGACTGAGCCAGCGAGTCATGTACTTGTGATTGTGTTGTGATCAGTTTTAGAATGTGGGTGTGTCTCTGATCACAACTTTCCTGTGACAATTGCTAGGTGCTGTAACCTGCCTTCATTTGAGGGGTTATGTATGGCTTTGTTGAGGTGAGAGAAACTTCAAAGACAAAGTTATTTTCAGGAACAACAACATACATGTATTGCCTAATTACTTTGCCTTATTACACACGAAAGAGCAACTTTTAGTGCAGCTCACATACTTTTATAATTTGATTTTGGAAACAAAACTTTGGCTCAATTGGCCTTATTCAGGGCTTCACAAAAAGTATAATTTTATCTGTCTACACAGAATAATGCCTTCAGAACACGCCTGAGTAAACACCAATAAACATGTGGCAAAGTTGAAACAGGACAGTACACTGTACCATATTCGTGGACCTGGTGTGGTTCTGAAAGTGCTTTTTTACATACATGTACCAAAGTTAAGGTGAAATACAGTACTCCATTATAACGTGGAGACAAACATAACCGTGAGATTTGTCAGTTTCTACACAGGTCTGGTCAGGACATATATCCTCTCTGAGAAACCTTATTCCTATCCATACAGAACATGTTCAGTTCCTTCTGGTTGGCTGTCTAATAACTGCATCTAGCATCCTTTTTAATTTTCAGATTGTTTCATCGTACATGTATAAATGTCAAATTATACTGAGACACCCTTTGTTTTCTACCTGTACATGTACATCTGTGTTATAAGGCTTTACACTTTGAAGAAAACTGACCCAGGAGCCTCTCACCAATGCGGTCGCTGTGAGTTCAGTCCAGTTCTTACTGGCTTCCTCTGCGGCCGTGGGTGGGAAAGTTTGACAGCAAGCTGCAGATCGTCATGGGTTTCCCTGGGCTCTGCCTGGTTTCCTCCCATCATAATGCTGGGTGCCGTCGTATAAGTGAAATATTCTTAAGTATGGTGTAAAACACCAATCAAATAATTAAATAAATTGAAGGAAACCTACAACAAAGAGCCTGACATTCCTCTGGTTTAGAGCATCATTGTTTAAGTAACTCTTGCCTTTATAAGAAATACCAGTATCTCCAGTTTTAGTTTACCAATCAAAGGAATTGATGAAAAACAATTTTTTACCTGCTATAAAGTGGTCTTATGGCCAGCGCTAGTACAGATGTTTAAAAGAGCTGTAGCTAGCAGGCCTTTGACCAACAGGGTTGCTTGATAAAATTTTGTGCTATTTCGACTGCAGCACATCTAGGCAGGAGTGCTGTCTGGTACAGTACCCGTGCAGCATCAAAACAGGAGGGCTGTCTGGTACAGTAGCTGTGCACAATCAGGACAGGAGCCTGTCTGGTACAGTACCTGTGCAGCATCAAGACAGGAGGGCTGTCTGGTAAGGTACCAGTGCAGCATCAAGACAGGAGGGCTGTCTGGTAAAGTACCTGTGCAGCATCAAGACAATAGGGCTGTCTGGTACAGTATCTGTGCAGCATCAAGACAGGAGGGCTGTCTGGTACAGTAGCTGTGCAGCATCAAGACAGGAGGGCTGTTTGGTACAGTAGCTGTGCAGCATCAAGACAGGAGGGCTGTCTGGCAAAGTACCTGTGCCTGTCTGGTAGAGGACCAGTGGTGTAGTACCCTGGCGAAGGGTGGATAATTCCACCTAACCCCCCCCCCCCCAACCCCCCCTCTGCCCTTCAACATTCTGCTTCACCCATTAGAGCTATCTTCCATTTTGTAATTTAAGTGGTGTTACTTAATAGATCGTTGTTTATTTTGATGGTGACAGGTGGGCGTGACAAACGGGGCGGCCCAATCCTCACCTTTCCCTCCCACACCCACCCAGAGAGACTGAAGCAAGATGATCTGAAGAAGCTGATGAAGTACCTGGCCAGTGTACCCAGGTGAGATATCTGCCATCTTACCTCTTCATGACACTCCTTCCTGGCAGCCTGTTACATGTACCACTACTGACAAAGTCCTGCAATATTTCTGTGGAGGTTAAAAGTCTCCATATTGTTACTTGATTGGCTGAAAACGGTCCATATTAGGAGTGCTATATTTATGGGTGAAAGCTGCTGGATATACATGTAGCCCGGTGAGTGAGGTGTGCCTGGACAGAAAATTTGTAGGGTTCCTGGTAAGGTCCTTCACCAACATGGACTACACATTTGTACATGGTATGTAAAGATTGTCAGTCATTTACCATAGGCCAGTGGTTTATCCCCACCTACTCAAATTTCCTCCAATCAGAATGCTGATGGTCATCGTATACATGTAGATGTAAGTGCAGGGTCAAAAACAGCTTTCTGATTTGAGCATGGTTGCATGTTTTTTTAGTACGGAAAGTTCATTTTGACGAAGTTATTTCCACGTATTCAAAAAACGTGAATTAGTGCACATGAAGTGTACTGTGATCCTCTAAAGTGTATCAAGATGTTTTGTTTTGTAAATATTTGTTTGTATGGTGCAAAGCAACAATCCAAGAAATAAATCAGATTTAAAAGTAAAAAAAAATATTTTAAGAAAAACTAGTCATATTCTTTCTGCTGACGATTCTTCATTTGCTTTCAGATTGAGAGAGGCAAGCTAAGGAATCAGTATATCACTTTTATATACACGTCTGAAGAATCAGTCAGTATTTCAGCTAGTCAATTCACCTGTAAATATCCAAACCAATTAATGAATTAATCTGATTTTGTTATGCAGTGAGGACATCAAAGAGAGGGGTTTTTCCGTGATCCTGGACATGAGGGGATCTACTTGGCAGACGGTCAAACCTATCGTTAAGGCCCTACAGGTGAGAAAACCACATTTAGTGCATAGAACATAAACTTTTACCTGTGACCAATTTACTCATTTTGCTTGATTCTGGGAGTTTTATTGGTATTTAATATGAAGGTGTTTTGGGGTTTGTTGAGAGTTCTGTTTTCTTGTTTAAGGAGGGACCTGTTTTCTTGTTTGTGAAGGTGCCTGTTTTCTTGTATGTGAAAGGATTTGTTTTCTTGTTTATGGAGTTGCCTGTTTTCTTGTTTGCGGAGGTGCCTGTTTTCTTGTTTGTGAAGGGATTTGCTTTCTTGTTTATAGAGGGACCTGTTTTCTTGTTTATGGAGGGACCTGTTTTCTTGTTGATGGAGGGACGTGTTTTCTTGTTCATGGAGGTGCCTGTTTTCTTGTTTGTGGAGGTGCCTGTTTTCTTGTTTGTCAAGGGATTTGTTTTCTTGTTTAGGGAGGCATCTGTTTTCTTGTTTGTGAACTGACCAGTTTTCTTGCTTGTGAAGGGATTTGTTTTCTTGTTTATGGAGGGATCTGTTTTATGTTGTTTATGGCGGTACCTGTTTTCTTGTCTATGGAGGTGCCTGTTTCTTGTTTATGGCGGTACCTGTTTTCTTGTTTATGGAGGTGCCTGTTTTCTTGTTTATGGAGGTATCTGTTTTCTTGTTTATGGCGGTACCTGTTTTCTTGTTTATGGAGGTACATGTTTTCTTGTTTATGGAGGTATCTGTTTTCTTGTTTATGGCGGTACCTGTTTCTTGTTTATGGCGGTACCTGTTTTCTTGTTTATGGCGGTACCTGTTTTCTTGTTTATGGAGGTGCCTGTTTTCTTGTTTATGGAGGTATCTGTTTTCTTGTTTATGGCGGTACCTGTTTTCTTGTTTATGGCGGTACCTGTTTTCTTGTTTATGGCGGTACCTGTTTTCTTGTTTATGGAGGTGCCTGTTTTCTTGTTTATGGAGGTATCTGTTTTCTTGTTTATGGCGGTACCTGTTTTCTTGTTTATGGCGGTACCTGTTTTCTTTATTATTATGGGACCTGTATTTTTGTTGATTAAGGGACTTCTTTTCTTGTTTTAGGAATGTTTCCCAGGAAGTATACATGTGGCATACATTATCAAACCAGAAAAGTTTTGGGAGAAGCAACGGACAAGTATCGGCAGTTCCAAGTACAAGTTTGAGGTAGGAAGTTTAAATTAAGTTTTGGAGGAATAAACTAATGTTTTAAATACCATTTGACATTTTGTAAATTTAAATTTTGACCGAATAGCAGATTTAATGTTCAATAAGGAATGATTTATTGTGAAATGAGAACTGACCTAATGTGGAATGAATATTGACTTAAGGTGGAAGGAACACTGACCTAATGTGAAATGAGGACTGACCTAATGTGAAACGAGGACTGACCTAATGTGAAATGAGGACTGACTCAAGGTGGAATGAGGACTGACCTAATGTGAAATGAGGACTGAACTAATGTGAAACGAGGACTGACCTAATGTGAAATGAGGACTGATTTAATGTGGAATGAGGATTGACTTAATCTGGAATGAGGTTTGACCTAATGTGAAACGAGGACTGACCTAACCTAAAGTGAAACGAGGACTGACCTAATGTGAAATGAGGACTGACTTAATGTGGAGTGAGGATTGACTTAATCTGGAATGAGGACTGACATTGTGAAACGAGGACTGACTTCATGTGAAACGAGGACTGACCTGATGTGAAATGAGGACTGACCTAATGTGAAATGAGGATTGACTTAATGTGGAATGAGGATTGACCTAATGTGAAATGAGGACTGACCTAATGTGAAATGAACACTGACCTAATGTGAAATGAGGACTGACCTAATGTGGAATGAGGGCTGACTTGATGTGAAACGAGGACTGACCTGATGTGAAATGAGGACTGACCTAATGTGAAATGAGGATTGACTTAATGTGGAATGAGGAATGACCTAATGTGAAATGAGGATTGACTTAATGTGGAATGAGGATTGACCTAATGTGGAATGAGGACTGACCTAATGTGAAATGAGGACTGACCTAATGTGAAATGATGACTGACCTAATGTGAAATGAGGATTGACCTAATGTGAAATGAGGACTGACCTAATGTGAAATGAACACTGACCTAATGTGAAATGAGGACTGACCTAATGTGGAATGAGGGCTGACTTGATGTGAAACGAGGACTGACCTGATGTGAAATGAGGACTGACCTAATGTGAAATGAGGATTGACTTAATGTGGAATGAGGATTGACCTGATGTGAAATGAGGACTGACCTAATGTGAAATGAACACTGACCTAATGTGAAATGAGGACTGACTTAATGTGGAATGAGGATTGACCTTATGTGAAACGAGGACTGACCTAATGTGAAACGAGGACTGACCCAATGTGAAATGAGGACTGACCTAATGTGGACAAAACAAACAATCTCGTTACGAGAGTTGAGAACTGTTCTGTTTTCAGACAAGCATGATATCAGTGGACACACTACTGAAGGTTATTGATCCAGTGCAGTTGACACGCGAGTTTGAAGGGACACTTGAGTATGACCATGAGCAGTGGATCCAGCTAAGATTGGTATGTCTCCTGGATGGTCTAACAGTTTACAGTTGTTTCAGATGGCCACATTTACTACTTATTAACACCAGATCTTTAACACGAAAAAGTTCGGTGTAAAATTCTTGAAAGGCCAAATTATGCTTTAAAGTGAAATTTAAATTTTATGTTATCAGATAGACTACATGTAGTGTTAATATATCAGTCTGAGACCTATTTTTCTAAATTTGCAATTTGTACATGAAAAGTATCTCCAATGTGTAAGTAGTGTGTTATCTGGCGTTGAATACTTGACTTGACAATAAGGCTATGGTACCAGCAAATTCTGATTGGCTTATTGGTGGGCTAAGATGCCTCCCACAGCATACTGTTCCCCCTCTATAAAGTCAACATGGATTGTAATTTATGCACATTATTTTACTTTGAAAGGAAAGTATGTGTTTGCCAAGTGTAAAGCATACTTCAGTGTAAAGCATACTGAAGTATGAAGTTGGCAATCAGCACTGCCTTGGTACCGTACGCATACATGTACGTATCAGAGCTAGATAAGAGGTATAAAGATAGTGTGGCTGATGTGTCAAAGTGCTACCTTTGTTTTTAGTGATCATATTTTCAGAAGTTCCTCGTGTTTTCATGGCTATTCACAGATGCTGGAAGAATTTATCTGGAAGGCGTTAGACTTGTTGGAAAAATTGGACGAACTAGCTGAAATCCTCACGTCTCCTGAGTTACCCGATGACGTTGGCGGGGCACAGGGGATGTTAGAAGAGCACAGTCATGTGCGTCAGAGGGTACTGCGTGCCCCGGTGGAGGACCTGGCCTTGGAGGGGCAACATATCCTTACATGTATAACTGGGGATGAGACAGGGCGGCCAGGTAAGGCAGTGGGAAAACAATATCTGTCCTGAAATAACACACGAAGAGTGCATTTTTCAGGAAATTGTACTTGGTGACGAAACTTTCATTTTTTTCCAAAGATAAGGACATTATTCTGCCTTCCAAACAGTTCTCAGAACACTTTTCTGATGTCAATAGAAAAGTTGCAGAATGATGGATGTAATTCTTATCCCCACCTGTCTAGATTTGTAGTTAAAGTTCAGGGGGGTTCTGCAGCACATTACATTAAGCACGCCACATTTCTTACTGGAAAGATACAGAAAACACGTGGTTTTTGTTCTAAATACAGAAAACATGTGCTTTTTGTTCTAAATATGGAATGTATGATGTGGCCTAACGTATAAAAGTTAAAAAAAAAACTTGCAGCTTTAAACTATTGTTTCCCTATAGCCCCAGTGGTCAGTCAGGAAATTAAGTGCCTACTGTAGTTATGTCTACTGTGATATCTGTCAAAACAGTTTTGTTTGGGAGCGAGTCTGGATTATTAAGAAGTATAAAATATGCCTCAAACATTTTTTTTCTTTCGTTTTTCTGGCATATCTTTTTATCCTTAAAACAATACCTTTTGTTTAAGAGTACTTTTTCATGTATCTTTTGAGTGTAATGTACTATTTATCGTGACAGAAGTTCTAGTTATGATAGATATGTCGCAAGAGAATATTAATGGTTTGTTCTGAATTTGAACTTCTGGAGATCAAAACACAAAAACAGCCGAAAAAGAAAAAAAATTAATTCAAATTAAATTTGAACTTACGTTGCAAAATAAACATATAAACCTGGGGCTGGTTTCATGAAGCATACTTAGTGCTAGGTAGCCCTTAGCTAAGTGCATTATATGACTCTACAACATACGTCGTCATGGTAGTTAAGAGCAAACTTAGCTAAGTGCATTTTATGACTCTACAACGTATGTCGTCATGGTAGTTAAGAGCAAACTTAGCTAAGTGCGCTTTATGACTCTACAACATATGTCGTCATGGTAGTTAAGTCAGACTCAAACAAATTGTGTCACTTGAAAAAAAAATACTTACATTCAACTTGTACAGTAGGTGAAAATGTCCTGAATTTGGCATTAGGACACCAGTCAAATCAATCTACTTGTCTACCGTGCTTTCAGGGAGTGGCGCCAAACCTACGATGATTTCTGGAAACGCTGACTTCCAAACTTCGGTTCCCCAGATTTCACAGCTTCTGGAGAATCTCCATTCTACCCGGCAACATCTCAACCAACTCTGGACTGCCAAGAAAAGCAGATTAGAACAGTGCTTTCAGCTGCGTCTCTTTGAGGACGATTGTGAAAAGGTGTCATATTGATTTAAATATCCTATTTTATTTCGATGAAGTATTTTGAATATTTCTGTTACAGTTCACTATCATTTTGTACTCGTTGAAAAAGCAGATAATTACTAATTTAAGCGAATTCATCATTGTAAATTTTTGTAAGATGATCACAACAGGTTTTATTATTGCAAGCTTGTATCAATTTCAACATTGCATGTTTTAGAAAATTTATCATTGCAAGTTTTAGAAAGTTCATTATTGCAAGTTTTAGCAAGTTGGTCATTGAAAGTTTTAGTAAGTTCAACATTGCAAGTTTTAGCAAGTTCAATATTGCATGTTTTAGAAAGTTCATCATTGCAAGTTTTAGCAAATTCAACATTGCAAGCTTAAGAAAGTTAAGCATTGCAAGCTTTAGTGAATTCAACATTACAAGTGTTAGTAAATTTGACATTTCTGCATGTGGTTTTAGGAATGTCATAGATGCAAAATTTAGTATAACCCAGTGTAGTGACACATCCAATCAATTTATCTGTTCAGTTTGAAATCAGCCTATCAGAATACCATGCCTCAATACCAGAAAAGAATACAACATTGTTTCTGTGTTGTCAATTGGGAGGCTGTTGACTGATGTGATTTGTGTTTGCAGATGTTTGATTGGATAACTCAGAGCCGAGAAGTTTTTCTGGTCAACTACACAGAGATCGGAAGCGCCCATCAGCTGGCTGCAGATTTGCAATCCCAGCATTCCCAGTTTACTTCCAACTGTATGGTGAGTAATTACTCTTTTTGCGTTAGAAATCCCATTTTTACTGCACGATTTCTCATTGGTCAGCAACGTTGTCAAATATGCTAATATCTTTTCAGTATTAGCTGATAAAAAGTGTCTCTTTTTCTACGCTGTTTGATTGCTGACTATGATTGTACATTTTTGGGGGCACAAGATTTGAAAGTTTTAAAACAAAAAGGCTTTATTTATGTTTAGATTGTTGCCTTGCCAAGGATCAAATGGTTTTGAAAAGGAATGAAATTGTTGTTGAATTGTTTGGGTTAATTTGTTTTGATAAAAATTTTCATTTTTTCTTTCTTCTCATGGCTGTTGTTGATTTTTTGTTTAACTCTCTCATGAACTAACACTCCTTTATGCTTGAATTTCTTTTCTGAATACAGATATTGTGATTAATTTATTATTTTGTAATATTAACCTGTAAAATTGTATTTCTGGTTTTACCCCCATTTAATAACCAATGTTTTTGCCTCAGTGACCTGAAGAAAAAAAATTGTACCAGTACTCGCAGTACTTTGTGTCATTGGAGCAAACCAGTTTCAAATGGGGGTAAAGGTCACCAATGTCTGCATTGGGTTGACAGGGTTAGTTTTACAAAGCCAGTTTCTTTTTTACTTAGTATCTTCTGATGTTTTGTACGTGGCTGTTGGAATTTTATGATTGCTTACCCAAGATTCAGATTGTTATTGGAGAAAAATCCCCCCCCCCCTCCCAAAAAAAAAACAAATCATTGAAGAAGAAAACTGTTTTTTGGACATTTTGGCAGTTTAGAATTGGAATTCTTTAACTTCATGCTTAAAACATCGCAAGCGACTGGCTCTGTGAACATTCTTTGTGCCAATATTTTCAGCTTCAAACATTAAGTTTTATGCCTTAAAATCGGCTGTGCATGTCGAAGTTCTCTTGCATGACACAGTCGGTATGTTTGACTCATTGTAGACGACGCCAGTGTCCCAAATTATTAGTGAGAGAATTAGAGTGAAGGAGAGCATTATGCAGGTGTGACTTCCTTACTTCTGTCTCTGTTCTGTCTTGTTTTATTTTATGTCTGCGGTAGCTGAGCACTGCTACACATACAATGCTGATCCCCTGCGCACTGATCCAACCTTCAACCTTTAACTTGGACATTGAAGGTCAAATGTGGGAGGTGTTGACCTTTGGTAGAGACTTTGATATTTATGTTGATGTGGAAAGTGACTTTGAAGTTCATAGTGATTTAGACGGTGACCTTGACATTTATGGGGATTTGGACCGTGGCCTTGACATTTATGGTGATGTGGACCGTAACCTTGATATTTATTTTTTGGATTTGGGAAGTGACCTTGACATAAGTAGCGACCTTTCATCCTTGAACTGGATAGTTGCATGAAGTGAAGTGTTTTGCAATGGATCAGATCAGGTACAGTTTTCTTAGATTAGAGAAATAAATTGATATGTTTACCAGCTACAAACGTTTTCAAAAATGCATCAGTTGATATTCATCAGGCAATTTACAATGGACATTTTAATTTTTGTCTTTATTTTTTTCATGCACTCAACTGTTACTGACATTGTCTGTACAGACATCATCAGAAAGCTAAACTTAATTAAGTGGGATATATTGATACCAGCTTCAAAGGCTTTTGTACACAGACATGATTTTGTAAATCAGACTTCATTTAAATTTGAAGATAGAAACTCAACCTTGACTTTTGAGCTTCAGCTTTTTTGGCTCACCATTTGACCTTTTAACCTTGATATCCTGCTTTACAATCTTAGTAAATTAATAACATTTTCTTATAATACTCACCAATACTTCATTTGAACTTATAACACTTTTTGACTCTTTCTTTTAGTTATGCTTTCTAACCGTTTTGTATCAAGCTCTTTTAGAAAGTCATTATGTGATTAAGTTCAGTGCACATGCACTTTATATTTCTGAGAATTTTTTCCCCAGAATTCAAGGCACTCCTTCAATGATATCTTGTAATGGTATGGGGGTTGAATTTTAGCTCCTCCTTTCCACAAATTGAAATCATGTATCTCAAGAGGCCTTAGAACAGTTTTTTGCATGATTGTCAAAAATTTCTGCATGTCTTTATTTACATGAAAGAAAGAATTGTAGATATTAAGGAGTTGCTATGAACAGAAATGTTTTTTTTTTTTATCTTGTTAGAGAGTAGCCTTTCATCATATTAGAGAGTAGCGTTTTGTCCTCTCAGATTCCAGCTGTTATAACTAATTTGTATGTTATGGACAAAGCCAGGTTTGTTGATAATAATTAAGTGAAAAATGTCAAAAACACAAGGAAGCTGCCATTGATATGTTGGCCTTCTCTTTAACATCTTCATTAATAACCCTCTTAATAAATTCATGTAACAACTTTCATTTTCGTATGATCTTGGGTCAGTTTGTTTTCTTTGTCAAAAATATTTATGAAGGTATGGTTTTGGTCACTTTGATATATGTATACAGCAAAGAAATAAAGATGACAATTGTTTTAATGAAACTGAAAGTGATACTGCCAAAGTCAAAGTGATACTGCCAAAGTCAAAGTGATACTGCCAAAGTGAAAGTAATACTGCCAAAGTGAAAGTGCTAAAAAGACTTTAATTTTGTTTAATTCGAAATGATTCAGGTTCAATGGTTGTGGAGGATTGGGAAGGGAGAGAAATCGTTGAAGTATCCATTAACCGCCCATAAAGCTAAAAATTTGTTAAACAGAAGAAACTGCTAAATAACATAGGAAATTGTTCATTGTGTCATTATGTAGCAGAAGATCCACATGACCTATATTCACCATTAGCTTTTTGTTTGCCAGTAGATTTGCAGTATTTCTTTTGTTATCCTTATTTTTGAATTATGTGCCAGCCGCCTGTACTTGTGTTGTGATAATTGCTTGTGTGTATACTGGTGTTTTTATGCTTTTAGTGTTTTTCCTGATAGTTTTCAAATTTTAAACTTCATCATTAATTGTGCGATGTCTCTAAGATTTTGAGTAGAACATTACCTCTGCAACAATACAAATAAAATTTTACTTATCAAGCACATGGAATAATTTATCTTCACTCGTTTATAAGTTTACTACTTAAAATTTACTACGTAAAATTACTACTTGCAGTCACTGACATGTATAATTATATTCTTAGACAGAGGCTGAAATAAAGTCAGCTTAATTTGTTTTATAAAATGTTATGCGTAAATTAAGCTTATTACAAGGCTTTTTAAAAAGAAATTTTATAATTTTCATCCATAATTACTTGAGTTTAATATTTTTTTAATCAAACTTTGGTGATTTGGGAATGTGTTTCTAGCATGATTCAGCTTCTTTGTATTTTTTTTTTTGAAAACCTATTTTGACAAAAAAAAGAAGAAGAAAAAGTGAACTAAGGTTTTGTTGGTCGTCACACCAACATAATGCTCTCCTGCTGTTACAGTTATCTCCCTTTGTTGGACACCCCTATTTCCTGTGTATTTCTCTGCTGATATAGATGTACATGCTGTACATCAGTATAAAGCTTGATGGCCTCTGCTGATATGAATTGTGCGAAAAAGTTTTGTATGTTTAAGTGAATTGTTGTGGGGTTTGGAGAAAAGTAGTGCGTTTTCAGTGATTTTGGTTGGTTCTGGGTTTCTTATGTCTTTTTATGGGCTTATACTGGACCAGTTTTTATTCGCTTTCCAGAATGTCTATTTGAATATATCCCGAATCCTGGAGGCAGCACAGCGATTGTGCGACTCGGGACACTACGCCTCAAACACTATACGCCTTCAGGCTACGCGTTTGGAAAGAGAGTGGAAAAGCCTGGCTGCTGCTTTGGATGACCGGAGCACAGTGCTAGCCATGTCAGTGCTGTTCCACAAGAAAGCCGAAATGGTATGTTAACTTGTGAGAGTCGAATCTTATGGGTATAAAAATTTATCGGATGATCAAGAAACGATATATTTGAAAAACTAATATTTTATGTGTTTTCAGGAGTTTTATATTTTCTGTGTTATGGGTTTTTTTTTTTTGTTGTTATGGTGTTAAAGCTGACAGTTGAGAAATATACGAAATATAATGATTGACATCACGTACATGTGCCCAGTTGATGTCAGTTTGAGTGTAAATCTCTGGTGTTTGTCTCTGGTCCCTACTTTCATATCTCCTTTTCTGATTGTCCATGGTACCTATGCCAGGTGTTCGTCTATTTGTAGTTTCATGTCTGTCTGTGTTTGTCTGTCTGGGTTCACACTATGCATGTCAGGCATCTGTCTGTCTGTCTACAGCCCCTACTTTTTTGTCTGTTTCTCTGTGTTCACAGTGCCTATACCAGGTGTCTGTCTACAGTCCCTACTATTATGTCTGTTTCTCTGTGTTCACAATGCCTATGCTAGGTGTCTGTCTCTCTGTCTGTTTACAGCCCCTACTTTGTTGTCTGTCTCTCTGTGTTCACAGTGCCTATGCCAGATGTCTGTCTGTCTGTATGAAGTCTTTCATGTCTGTTTGCCTGTCTGTAAACGGTACCTTTCCCAGGTGTCTGTTTACAGTGCCTACTTCCATGTGTATGTAAGACTGTTCACAATAGCTGTGTCAGGTGTCTGTTTACAGTCTCTACTTTCACGTCTGTCTGTCCACAGTACCTGTGCCAGGTGTCTGTCTGTCTGAAGTCACTACTTTCATGTCTCCCTTTCTGTCTGTCCACAGTACCTGTGCCAGGTATCTGTCTGCCTGAAGTCCCTACTTTCATGTCTCCCTTTCTGTCTGTCCACAGTACTTGTGCCAGGTGTCTGTCTGTCTGAAGTCCCTACTTTCATGTCTCCCTTTCTGTCTGTCCACAGTACCTGTGCCAGGTATCTGTCTGTCTGAAGTCACTACTTTCATGTCTCCCTTTCTGTCTGTCCACAGTACCTGTGCCAGGTATCTGTCTGTCTGAAGTCACTACTTTCATGTCTCCCTTTCTGTCAGTCCACAGTACCTGTGCCAGGTGTGTGTCTGTCTGAAGTCACTACTTTCATGTCTCCCTTTCTGTCTGTCCACAGTACTTCTTGTGCCAGGTATCTGTCTGTCTGAAGTCCCTACTTTCATGTCTCCCTTTCCGTCTGTCCACAGTACCTGTGCCAGGTGTCTGTCTGAAGTCCCTACTTTCATGTCTCCCTTTCTGTCTGTCCACAGTACTTGTGCCAAGTGTCTGTCTGTCTGAAGTCACTACTTTCATGTCTCCCTTTCTGTCTGTCCACAGTACCTGTGCCAGGTGTGTGTCTGTCTGAAATCACTACTTTCATGTCTCCCTTTCTGTCTGTCCACAGTACCTGTGCCAGGTGTCTGTCTGTCTGAAATCACTACTTTCATGTCTCCCTTTCTGTCTGTCCACAGTACTTGTGCCAAGTGTCTGTCTGTCTGAAGTCACTACTTTCATGTCTCCCTTTCTGTCTGTCCACAGTACCTGTGCCAGGTGTGTGTCTGTCTGAAATCACTACTTTCATGTCTCCCTTTCTGTCTGTCCACAGTACCTGTGCCAGGTGTCTGTCTGTCTGAAATCACTACTTTCATGTCTCCCTTTCTGTCTGTCCACAGTACTTGTGCCAGGTATCTGTCTGTCTGAAGTCACTACTTTCATGTCTCCCTTTCTGTCAGTCCACAGTACCTGTGCCAGGTGTGTGTCTGTCTGAAGTCACTACTTTCATGTCTCCCTTTCTGTCTGTCCACAGTACCTGCACCAGGTGTCTGTCTGTCTGAAATCACTACTTTCATGTCTCCCTTTCTGTCTGCTACAGTACCTGTGCCAAGTGTCTGTCTGAAGTCACTACTTTCATGTCTCCCTTTCTGTCTGTCCACAGTACCTGTGCCAGGTGTCTGTCTGTCTGAAGTCACTACTTTCATGTCTCCCTTTCTGTCTGTCCACAGTACCTGTGCCAGGTGTCTGGTTGGCTAGAGGCCTGTCAAAACCCTGATATTCCTTCTCATATTGAGGACCTGGAATTATCGTTACAAGAACATCAGACCCTAATTGAGACGATCAGCCAAGCTTATGCAGAGGTAAGAATGTTTGTCGTTCTCTGTGGTTTCTGTCTGAATTCTCATCTTGGGGAACTGGTACTGTTCCAGTATTCGGTTATAAATGTTACATGTTACCAGATGTCTTTTTGCTCTCCAGTCACTACCTCTAAGGCAGTACACCAGTCATTATATGGGAGTTTCAGGATCAACCTCTTTTATCGATAATGGTAAAAAAGTCTGACTGTATGATGTAACCTGTCCTAAATGTTTGGCAGCTATTGCGGGATCACATTTACTGTAGCATGGGCATCTGAAATAAAGTTTCACAAAAGCAATGTAGAGGCAGTCAAATTCAAATTAAAACGGTGTAAAAAGTTACTCCTTCATATGTTAAAAGGCGGAGGAACTAGGGTAACTGGTTTTCTCCTATCTTTTGTGCAGGTGTGTGCTGACGGGAAGACGTTGCTGGACACCTTACAGACGCCTGTCTCTACCGGCAGTAACAACTCACTGACCGCTAAGGCTGATTACTCCGAGGCTGCTGCTCATGTGCTGGATGTCGTACACGAGGTAAGAGCAGGTGGTGGAGAGTTCAACTCTGGGCTCAGATAATTTTGTCACATTTGTGTGAAATTTCTCAGGGCACACCCTCTCGAACTTTAATTGAATGGTATATGTTGTACAAGAACTAAGAACTGGGTGCAACCAGCTGGTGCAGGCGAGTTCAATCATGGCCTGAGATAATTTTGTACGGTTCGAGTGAAATCTCACAGGACAGACTTGTCTTGACTTTTATTGAATGTTACATGTACAATTGTAGGTCAGTCACTCAGACTTGTTCTGACATTTTCCTTCTACGTTTATATGAAGTTGATAGTCAGAAAGCATTTCAATATGTAAGTTTAAACGGCATAAGCGATTTTGTAGTATTCTAGTGTGTGATTTAACTGTATATTTGGCATAAAGTTGAATTGTTGATTTCTACGATAAATCAAATTTTGTAATATACTCTTGATACTGTTCGAAAAATTGATTCTCATCGAAGCATAAATGGTCAAAGTTGAAAAATCTGTAATTATTTATTTATTTATTTATTTAAGGTATTGGCACATCAGCGACATTTAGAGACATTATGGCACAGCAAGAAAGTCAAACTTCATCAGAGGCTGGGTCTGAGACTGTTCCAGCAGGATGTCAAACAAGTGAGTAGATGAGAGTTCAAATCCACACTGCGTCAGTTTTGTTTTTTATTAATTTTTTGTTAAGGGCCTTTGTATTGCAATTGTACAACTGTTATGTCGTTTTTGTTGTTGTGTATGGAAGCCTGTTACATGATTGCTGACCTCTGTCATCTCCCTATAATGACTTTACCTTTTATTGGGGTTAAAAAATCAAATAAGGTAGAAAAGTAGAATAAAGGCACAAATGCTATAAACTGCACGCATGCTATAAAAGACACCATATAAGTGACAACCTTTCATAAAAGGCACTCATATTATGAAAAACATGTGCTTAGAAAACTTAGAGTTGTGAGGTTATTGACTTTGCCTTCTTACTTTTTTCCTTGGTGTTTTAGGTTATTGATTGGCTGGATAATCACGGAGATGTGTTTTTACGGAAGAACACAGCAATAGGAAAAAGTCTTCAGCGAGCAAAGGCTTTACAGAAGAGTCATGAGCACTTTGAGTCTGTTGCACAGGTAGGAAGAGTTATCTCCCTTCTTTTAGTTTTGTTACACTGTTGCCACTGCTCTTTAGTTATAAGAAACCTCTGAAAATGAATTTGAAAAACTTTTGCAGCTCACTGTTACTTTCATGAAGACATCACTGTGACGAGATGAGATTGTTTAGCAGGGAGCCATGTCTGATGTCTTTCGTTCAGTTTGGTCATATCACTAATTAGTGAATTATCTATACCACAGTATTATTAGCATAAACTAGATCTGAACAGATCTACTTGTGCTGTATCAGTGTTCTCAGTGGAATGTGCCTACATCCAGCGCAAAATTTGTACACCGTCTTAACCTTTTCTCATGACACTTTACTTACTGGATTCGCCTGCACATACAGTGACAGGCAAACTACTAGCAGATTAGAGGCACGTGCTCTTCAAAGAAGCTGAAACCCAGCTTGTAGCTTTACTTGTTCGCTACGTGTTAAAACACTAATTTGATGTCTGGGTGACAAGTGTTTATCACTAGGAACACATTATCATCATATAAAGTTTAGTTGTCAGGTTCAGGTATTTCTGTTTATTTATTGACTTAGGTGGGCTTTCATTGCAACTGTCAGATTGACTTAGGTGGGCTTTCATTGCAACTGTCAGATTGACTTAGGTGGGCTTTCATTGCAACTGTCAGATTGACTTAGGTGGGCTTTCATTGTAACTGTCAGATTGACTTAGGTGGGCTTTCATTGTAACTGTCAGTGTTTCCTGCGTGGCCATCTAATTCATCATGTTGAATAAATAAAAACGAAAGACGTACAGCATAGAGAGTAAATCCAGAGCAGCAGTGACAGTGTGATAGCTGGCAAATGGTCACATTTAACTGGTGGAATACAGTCTTTTGTCAAGTTACCTGAGGTTGGGTTTTATTTTAGCCATTCATGTAAATGCTGAAATAGCAGCCAATTGCATGCCCCCTAGCACCACGGCTAAAACAGAAGTAGGTCAAAAAAAAGATGTACATCATAGAGAGCAAATCCAGAGCAGCGACGATACATGTATATGGCAAATGGTCACATTTAATTTAGGAGGGTTGAGGTCAAATGAAATTCAGAGAAGTGATTAAATGACCGGCCCAAACCAGATATCATTCCATTAATATGTCAAACTAAGCACTATGTTTATGTCTTTGATCAAATTTGTGCAGAATTTAGGGTATAGAAGACTTGAAACCAATTCTGAACTTGTGAGTAAATGAGTCATGTGTGAGTTTTAATGGGACCTGACTTACCCTGTGCTTCCTTGCTTTTGACCATTGACATGGTTTTTCCTTAATAAATTTAAATATAAAGTTCTTAAGGTGAATTTCAAACGGAACAAAATGTTTTCGTTGAACTGAAGATTTTAGGAATAGAATCAACCCCTGTGACAGGAAAGGGATAATGTACAAGAAGAACATCCATGAGGGGCCTCCGTTGCCCAGTTGGTTAGCACGCTAGTGCAGCATAATGACCAAGGAGCCTCTCATCAATGCGGTCGATGTGAGTTCGAGTCCAGCTCATGCTGGCTTCCTTTCCGGCTGAAAGTGGGAAGGTCTGTCAGCAACCTGCAGATTGTCCTGGGCTGGCCGCCGTCGTATAAGTGAAATATTCTTGAGTACGGCGTAAAACACCAGTCAAATAAATAAATAAATAAATGTAATCTGAAACATTCCTCACCTTTAAATCAATATTATATTAATATTGGATGACCTCAATTTTTATTTAGAGGAGATCAAAATATCAGAAATATATTAGAAAGTTTAAAAATACGAAAATAGGATGCAATCATTGAAAGAGAAGATGTCAGCAGCCTTCAGTGATGTAGGAAAGACACATGGTATGTTCTAGGCGACTGAGTGAAATCAGTATTCAAATCATGTACCATGCTAGAATATCAGTTGTCGAAAACAAAATATGTATCTCAGCTGCGCTTTGATTGCAACTGCTCATATATCCAACGTGGCGATCTAATTCAACACGAATATACGGCCCCTAACCCCAGGTTAAGCAGAATTAGACACAATTATGATGCTTGAAACTTAATTGTCAAATTTAGAAAATGGAAAACATGTTTGATTTGGAGATAAAAGATACAGAAGACAATGTAATTGTGTATGTTTAGTAGGACCTGTTGCCATTAAGAAGTTGCTTTAGATTTTGAATTTCACAACAGGATGCTTGGCTGCAAATAGTTACAGAACTAAATACTTAATTCGGTATCAAGTATGTCAGAATACTGCAATGAAATACAGTGTGTAAACCCATTGGATGTAGAGTTTTGGATGTTTTCCTTCTGGTTACAACAAAGCTTTCAAGGTCGTGTTAATGTCAAGGTTATGTTGACAAGGGGTCATGATTTTGTTGTTTCAGCGGAAATGCTCGCATCATTGTCAAACTGCAATACATTTGATATTTGAAAGAGGTATTCAGTTGCCACTCAGTGAGATGACCAAAAACATCAAAACTTCTCTCGACAACGAACCGCTGTTCTCTCAACACTGAACCACTGTTCTCTCGACAACAAACCGCTGTTCTCTCAACAACAAACCACTTGCCCTACTATAAGCTTTTGCTTGTTTGACCCTGACTTTTTGTCATAGAGAGAACCCCTGTTCTCTCGACAACGAACTGCTGTTCTCTCAACACTGAACCGCTGTTCTCTCAGCAATGAACCGCTGTTCTCTCAACACCGAACCGCTTCCCCTACTATGAACTTTTGCTGGCTTGACTCTGACTTTTTGTCAGGAGGTTTGTCAAGTGCATGTACTTTGATTTATTTATTTATTTATTTGATTGATGTTTTACGGCGTACTCAAGAATATTTCATTCATACATTGGCGGCCAGCGTTATGGTACTGGAATCCCACGATCATCCACAGGCTGCTGGCAGACCTTCCCCACATAAGGCCGGAAAGGGAGGAAGTATGTGCTGGACTTGAACTCACAGGGACTGCGCATTTACTTTGCCATGGACAGTTGACTCTTCCTGGCATTCCAGATTCCTTCATTATTAAACCGGACTGCCATCATATATTTTAGTGAAAATTCCTGATTACGGCATGCATGGAAAGACTTACTTCTCTCTTGTATCTGTTAGTTTGCAGACAAGCTGTGTGAATCTAGGCGCCATGGTTGCGCGTTAATGAAGTGATTCTGGTGTAAATATCGAGGTGGTTGTCATCGATAAGCCAATAGATTAAGGGATAAATCTTCGTTAACACTGATGATTTAATTGTTAACCAGCAAATTCATTAAATTAATCCAACCAATTTACACGAGCTGATCCTGTGGCGATGATACTTGTTTAGTTTTATATGATTTATATCGTATTTACGGGGGGGGGGGGGGGGGGGTTCTGGCAAATTGGATGAAATTTTTACAAACATATGAAAAAGAACAAATAATTGATATTGTACCATATCATATGTAATTTTTTTGGGGGTTTGAATTTTTGATTTCATAGAGATACCGTATGAATGATGAAAAACATGCTTTCGTTTTCGGTGTTTGTTCAGTCAGCGAGGCAACCGGATAAAATGTCAATCTTCTCTTTTGGTTACATTTATTACCAATGTTTTATACGAAAATTAATATAAATGAATTGGATTTCCAAAAGTGTAAAGACGGAAATATTAATAAGTGTTGAAGCATATCATGCCATCTTGTGATATGTACAGCTTTGAAATTAGTAGGGAAAAGGTCAAGAAAAAGATCCCAAAAAGTTTTTGAACCACAGAAAATAATATATAATAGCTGTGCATGTATTTTTTTTTTTTTTTAAGAAAAAAAGAAAACTGCATAATCTCAAACTCCAGGACAAAAATCTGCAGTGAAGCAAATAACAACCAGTCAACAATAAAGCATATGAAAATAGCAATTTCCTGCCACTTTATACTCTTCTGACCACAAGTTGACATGAATCTCTGCATGACAGCCATATTTTTGTCACTACACTGATGTTTTCTAGTTAAATATGATGTCACTCAATTAATCAGTGAGATTTGCACATTTTTAGCCTCTCTTTTATTGGAGTGCATATTAAAGGCCGCTGATCCAACCCTAATTGCTCTTCTCCCAAGTGGTCCCTACTCAAGTTATGACTAATACCATAAATGTGCTAAAAAATAATAATCTACTTTCAAAATAACTGAATATTTCAGTAAAGTTGCTTTATTCTTTATTGCAGGCTACACGTTTGAAAAAAGCAATCATATTTTAATGAACCAATAATGTTGTCATGCATTTATTGACTGTCTGCCTTGAATCTGGGAGACCTGGGATCAAACCATATGCTTGGAGTTTTACGTTGTACTTAACAAGTTTTCATGCTGCAAGTACATGCTACCAAAGTGCTGCCGCCACTGAATTATCATGCCAAAGACACCAGACATGACACCTCACCCCGTCGCATTATATTGATACCAGTCCAACCAGTCCATTTTCCTTGTTTAAAATCTCAGAGCTAAGAGCCTGGCGAAGAACCATGTTTAAAGTCTTTAATACAGTTGATATATATAATTTGATCCAGAACTGGAAGTGAACTCTCTAACCAGTGGACCAGTCATTGGATGACATGAACATTCCTGTGTGTGTCATGAGACACACACACACACACACCAAAAAAAAAACAACAACAACAAAAAAGTAATCAAAAAAACAAACAGTAATCATGATGGATTGTACTCAAACAGCTTCAATTTTGATTTTAGAATGAAGAAGAAAATACCTGCCTGGATGAAACATCACTCTATGAGTCCCTAAAATCAAACATGTTTATATTTTACACCAAAAATGTAAAATTAGAATTAATTACAATGCACATATTAAGGAATAGTGAAGATAGTGGCAGTTCAGATTCAAAACATTATTAGCAGATTTAGTGGAACAGGGTGCAATCTAAGTTCTGTTTATGCTTACCCCATTTCTTCAACCTTTTCAACCACCTCTGTAACCAGTCTTTTGAAACATCTTGAGAGACCTGTGGAGTGTAGGGGAAATAATTTGCACAAGTTTGCATGTTTGTGATCCAACAGAATCATTTTTATTGTCATTTTCATAATAAATGTATCATGAATTCCTCTGGAAAAAAGTGCTTCATTGGTTGAAAACGTTGCAGATTCACAGTAGACCTTATTTATTAACCTTTGGCAATATCTAGTAATTGTACTTATAATGATTAATGATGTAATGATGATTATGTGTCCTGACTTATGAGATCAACCAATGATTAAAAGCTTTCAAAGATATAATCTGTCCTTAAAATTGCTGTACTGTATGTGCTCTAAAAATCCTCTGCTCCCTTAAAAAAGTTCATTTTTATGGCAAATAAAGGTTGGGAAATATTACTTTTGGCTCTGGAACCCCAGTGAGATATCATCTTACCTTCAAGACTAAACTCAAAACACTTTTGAGTAATGTGAGTAAACAAAATGAGTAATATTATTAAAGGTATAGGGGAAATTTTAAGTTCTGTGGAGTAATCGTGGTTTCGGCCATTAATTTTATTGGAGATGGCCTCCAGATATTAACGACAATCAGTGTCAAATATGATGTTCTCTGTGGTTATCAGACACTGTCTTGATCAAAAACATTGTCAAATTGTAAAGATACAACGTATTTCACTGTTAGGTTCCTGACTTCTCTCATTGGCATTTAGAAGTTGAGTTGGATAACATAACAAATGTATGGATGACAACTTCTTTTTCCTGTATAAATACATGCTGCTTTGATTAGTATAATGATGAGGGTTTGATTCTTCCAGATGGCAGCTTTGTATAATGTGAAAGATGCAGGTTTTGACCTGTTAGGCAGTCTTAGAAGCATCAAAGACATTTTGTAAATGAATGTTAATGAGTAGCATTTTCTAAAAAGTGAAATTTATACATTTCCTCCAGCATTATGAGACACCTTGTTGTGTAACATTTGTTCCAAACAAGCCTTCCCAAAGTTTATCTCTAAATAATAGCTGTGTGATAAATGTGGGAATGGATGTGGTTATATTTCATAAGGTTCTTCAGTGTGCCATTGAACAACAGTCAAGTAAACAAGTAGATTAGTAAGTAAACAAATATATTGGAGGGGCCTCGGTGGCTCAGTTGGTTAGCGCGGCGTAATGACCCTGAAAACTCTCACCAATGCGGTCGCTGTGAGTTCAAGTCCAGCTCCTGCTGGTTTCCTCTCTGTGAGAAGGTCTGGCAGCAACCTGCAGATGGTCCTGGGTTTTCACGCGGGCAATACCCGGTTTCCTCCTATCATAATGCTGGCCGCTGTTGTATAAGTGAAATATTCTTGAGTACAGTTTGCCTGGAAAGTGGGGTGATATTCTGCTGAAAAATTGTAAGTTTTACCATCAAAATAATATTTTGTGACATTTATTTGCCTCTAAAAATGCAAGTTTGTGGGCAAAATTTTAGTTCATGCAGGGAATGTTTCCAGGAAAGAAAGTAACTTTGAACAGTGTGGTCTGTAAATATCTTATATGAACTCAGACACAAGACAAGAAGGACTATGTTGAAGCATATCATATGACTCACGCCAACACAAATTGTCCATTATGAGGCGTGTACTGAGGGCTTGAAGAATTAAGATTGATGGCAAGAGTTTGTGACGGTTGAATTCTTTGTTATGAGACAAGGACAAATGAGTGAGGACAATTGATCAGCTCTGCCTTTGTACTAGCCGACTTTTGGTTAGAGATGTGGTTTATTTAATTTTTTTTTTTATGAAAATTTTTCTTTGCTATAGGGTTGCTTACAGTGAAGACAAAACTGTCTCCCAAAATAGTAAGAATATCTTGTATGTAGTGAGAATATCTGGTTACCAGAACAGTTAAGATATCAGGCTTCCAGGAAAGTGATAATATTTGATGTGTAGTGAAAATATCTGGCTTCTAGAAAACTGATGATATCAAGATTCTGGAAAGTGAGAATGTCTGTTATGTAGTGAAAATATCTGGCTTCTAGAAAACTGGTGATATCAAGATTCCAAGAAAGTGAGAATGTCTGTTATGTAGTGAAAATATCTGGCTTCTAGAAAACTGGTGATATCAAGATTCCAAGAAAGTGAGAATGTCTGTTATGTAGTGAGAATATCAGGCTTCCAGAAAAGTGAAGATGTCAAGCTTCTGGAAAGTGAGAATGTCCTGTTGTGTAGTGAGAATATCAGGCTCCCAGAAAAATGAAGATGTCAGGCTTCCAAGAAAGTGAGAATATTTGATTTGTAGTGAGAATATCAGGCTTCCAGAAAAGTGAAGATGTCAGGCCTCCAGGAAAGTGAGAATATTTGATTTGTAGTGAGAATATCAGGCTTCCAGAAAAGTGAGAATATTTGATTTGTAGTGAGAATATCAGGCTTCCAGAAAAGGGAAGATGTCAGGCCTCCAGGAAAGTGAGAATATTTGATTTGTAGTGAGAATATCAGGCTTCCAGAAAAGTGAGAATATTTGATTTGTAGTGAGAATATCAGGCTTCCAGAAAAGGGAAGATGTCAGGCCTCCAGGAAAGTGAGAATATTTGATTTGTAGTGAGAATATCAGGCTTCCAGAAAAGTGAAGATGTCAGGCCTCCAGGAAAGTGATAGTATTTGGTATGTAATGAGAATATATCAGGCTCCTAAACAAAAGTCAAGATCTCCAGTTTCTGTGAAATTTAAGAAAGATATCTGACTTTGGGTAAGAGTATGAGGCTGTAAGAAAATGGAAAAAAGCAATCTTCAAGAAAAGTGTAACCCATAAAATATGGTTCCCACGGAAAAATTATGGTTACCAAGGAAAAAGGCTACATCTTATTGTTGTGTGCAAGGATTACTTTACTGCCTTTGTTGAGAGTGAGAGCCTGTAACAATGAAAAAGTAGGCCCAGTGAAGAGTAACATCTTATGCTGAACAATTTCAAATAAAAGTCACAAGTTGTTGCCTGTGAATAGCTGGTTTCAGATGTAAATACAGCTTGCCCGTTGAATCTAACGCTCTATATGTTTCTGCCATTATGGATTTTTCTTGATTTACAACCTGCCAAGAAGTTTTTATCAATGTATTGGCCATGGATCAGTTATAATCTTTCTGTATATGTGCACACGTACCCTATCACCTCAACCTTTTTACACATGAAAGAGCAACTTTGAGTGCAATTTATGCACAGTTTTAATTTGGTGTTAATTGGCTAGTTTCAGTGCTTCACAAAAAGTACAATTTTATCATTCAACACGGAATATAATGCCTTTAGAATTTGAATAAACACCTAACAAACATGCAAAAAATTACGGTATACATACATGTAATGTAGGTGTAGGCCTAGGTCTAAAAAGTTCCAACCACTGAAACTGGGTGGAAAATCTATCCAAGGCGTCCACCAACTGAGCACAAGTTTAATGATGCCTCGACCTGCCCCTGGACCTTGGTTTAAGGGTCACAGAAGCTTTACACATGGACATGTACTTTTTTATCGTGTGTGTACACACTGTGGTGTTTGGGTGAGAAAATCAGAGCGGACAACCCATCATGAAGAATCTAATTTAAGGCTTTGAGATTTTGAAGGCTGATAATGTTTGAGTTCGCATTTGTAACTCTGCGTAAAAGCAGAATTTAACTTGAAGCGTTAAAAAAATAATTGGAAATGGATTTTAAAACAACAACAAAAAGTGAGGAACCAAAATGGTCTGATATGGATCCTGTTGAGGCTCTTCATCAACCTCTTCACCGCTAAGTAGAAAATGTGAAGACCTGTTTGATGGGAAAGGGAAGAAAATGAAGTTAAAATCGTGGTTGAAAGTTCACAGGATCAAATTTTTGCATGTTTGTGTATTGCCTTCACTTTTTTTTTATAGATAACACATTTTCTAAAGTAACTTTCAAACACGGCGTCATGCTGGCTTCCTCTGCGGCCGTACGTGGGAAGGTCTGTTAGCAACCTACAGATGGTCGTGGGTTTCCCCCGGGTTCTGCTTGGTTTCCACCCACCATAATGCTGGCCACTGTCGTATGACTGAAATATTCTTGAGTACAGTGTAAATCACCTATCAAATAAATAAATAAAACAGGGCGTTTTACAGTTACGTGAAGTATGTTATATCAGTAGCGTTACATTTGAAATGCATTTGTACATTTTATGCGCAAAATGTTTGGTGAAAACATGCATCTTATCAGTTGCTATTTTATGTCCACAAAGGTGTTGAATAACACTGTTTGTAGATTAATGATCTTCAGATTCTGTGAAGGTCAAGTTGATTTATGACAGCCCCGATACTTGTGCCTGCATGAGTGGTCAGAGCTTCTGCTTAGGCCATTTCTTTACTATCAAGAATATGACAGCGCCAATTTTCTGCCGTCACGTCTCTTAAGCATGCATATTTTTACTGCTAATTTCCAACATATGTTTCAAGCATGGAGATATTGATTCAAGGAAGGATGGCTCAAATTCCTTCCTATCACTTGAGAAAAACCGTAAATTAACGGCATCTCGGCCATCTTTAATTTGATGCCAAGAGGCAGAGAAAATCTCTGGGATGATCATTTAGTGTAATTGCGATGGTCCAGTTCAGTGGGCATCTGAGTGCGAGTCATGAGATACCATCTGGGACACCAACAGGCAAGTGAGCGGCCCATGGACCAGTGGTTAAGGGGCTTAACTTTCAGTCATTAGGACACACAAGGTGCGAGTTCAAACCCAGCTTTAGACTGGGAATTTGTAGATTTTTCCTTTCGTTTTGCCTTGGTGATAGTAATTTGTGGAACCGTGCTGTTAGTACATTCTAACATTTGCTGAAGACCACTTGTATCCCACCAGTATAGTGTGTCTACCTGTATGCCTGTTCATATCAGTGATTTATCAAAGATTTAGTGGCCTTTGGCACTTTCTAACATTCTTTGATGAGCACTTGTATTTCACCAGTATCACAGTGTACATACGTGAGAGTCTCCTGTAGGAAAGTTTGTCAGTAATTTGCCAAAGATTTGTGGTTTATCCTCAGTACTCGGGTTTCCGTCACCGTTAAGACTGATCACCATCCTTTGAAGACTACTTGCTTTCCACTGATAAGGTGTACATACCTGTATTCAGTTTTTTGGTAGAAAAATATCAGGAATTTACCCAAAAGGGTTTTGGTTTAGCCTGAATATTCAAATTTCTTTCACCCATAAAACTCATCGCAGTCGTATCGGTAAAAAAAAAAAAAAAAAAATTGAAGATGACATTAACAACATTCAAATAGATAATTGTGAGAGGCAGTGATTTCTTGTATGTGATGGTTCAGGTACGTGGGAAGGTCTGCCAGCAACCTGCAGATTGTCCTGGGCTTCCTCCCACCACAACGTTGGCTGCCGTTGTATAAGTGAAATACTCTCAGGTACAGCATAGAACAGCAATCAAATAAATGAATAAATAAATATTTGTGGTCCAATTACAAGATTTGGATATGAGTTTGGTTTATAGTTGATACTAATTTAGCCTTAGATAAAGGCTAATTATTTTGGTTTAAAAAAGTGTTTGCTTTAGATGATCAGTACATTCTAACATTTGTCAGTGGTCTTAAAGATGTCAGAATTATTTGGATTGTGGAGAAGTTAAAACAGAAGCAGGTCTCTTTTTAACTGGGTTTGCATATTGATACTAATAGACTTATTTATGTTAGTGGCAATCACCTCTATGTATGACATCTATCACTAGTGTCTACTCAGGTTTTTTTGGTCAGTTCTTTATGAATTATCTTCCCAATTTTTTTTTAAAACTTGATTTTGTTGAGCCGTTCAGCCTCTCTCACTTTCTGATCTGAGCAGCAACAGATTGCTGGCAGAAACACTGATCTGTTATTGTTATATAAATGTGCCTCCTGCTGCCGAGTTATTGTTCGTAGCTCAAACTGTTATTTTTATGTCTCATCGTGTGAAAGCGTTGTCAGATGCATCATAAAACCCACTCATCTGTCGGGATGTTATCGATCTTTGCGAGTGTTTGTGTCTGGGAAGACAAACATGAGACGAAGGACCGTCATTGTCGCCGAAGCTCCAAGACTCACCATTGAGATGGAAAAGCCTTTTGTGCGTTTGGTATCATTCTCTCTGTCAACTCAAAGTCTCACTTCGCACTTGAACTTTGGGGTTTCTTGCGGCGTGCATGCACCAAGTGAAAGTGCATTAGAGTCCGAAAATGGCGATTTAGAAAAGCATATAACCATGCAAATCAGCAATCTGTGTAGAGCATTGAAGATTTCCAAGAATGCTAAATGTTTGACGCAGCACTATGCTACCCTTCCACTCTCCACCTCTATTCTCCCCCCCCCACCCCCCCCCCCCCCCACCCCACCCCCCCACCGAAAAAATGGGAAATGGAAAAAAGATAAAAAAAAACACCCGTTGGTGTGGTTTAAACTCTCTCATGGGCTTACATTCTTAGAATCCCTCTTGGAATATTAGTGCTCATTCATTTTCTGTATGGAACAGTAAGCTGTGTGTGTGTGATTTTGGCATGTAAGCAGGACATTGAAATTAATGTTTTGATTTATGACTTTACTTGATTGGTGTTTTACGCCGTGCTCAAGAATATTTCACTTATATGATGACGGCCATCATTATGGGAGGAAAAAACTGCATAGCCTGAGAGAAACCCAGGACCATCCACAGGTTGCTGACAGACCATTCCATGTACAGATGTTCTGAGAATGACTATCTGTAGTCCCAGATGTGATGAACTTCAGCCTAAGCCAGTGAAAAAAGGAGGAAAACGTCTGAGGCGAGTGTAATAATGGTTTAATAGCATTTATATGGTAAATAAGTGTCAGTCTGTGCCAGGGAAAAAAAAATTATTGGGGTCATTATTTATTTGTGTGGACAGGACATCAATATTCCACAGAGCATGACAACCTTAGCATCAGTGTTCCCATGACCACGCGAAGAGCCCATTTCTGGCGGAGGGAGTGGGTATCTGTGTGTGGGGGTGGTGTGGTGAGGGATGGCATATATACTCATGTAGCATCCAGAGCTTCTTTAAGGCTTTATTAACCTATTTGTGTATTTGTATATTTGGTATTTTATTTCAGGTATTTCGTAACAGGTAGTAAAAATTGCAGGGAAATGTTTAAGGATTGTAGGTATCTCATTTTGGTCTATTTTGCTAATGAAGTTTATTATTTATAAACATGTATTTATTTATTTTGTTTTGATGTGCCAGCAACATGTGGATGGTTGTGAACTTTCCCTGGGCCCTTCCCAGTTTCCTCTCACCATAATGCTTGTCACCTTCCTGTGTAAAAGACCAATCGAAATAAATAAATAAATTTATTTTGATTTACTTAGAGTATTTATACATTAGTTTCGGTTTCAAGTTCTTTTAGTATTGGTTTATATAAAACTTTCTTTAAGGCAAAGGGATATGGTAAAGTAGTTAAGTTTAGCTGTGTTGAAACAAAACTGTTTGCTTCGTTTTTTTTTTTCGGAGGATCTGGCTAGTCATTGTAAATTAGGTGAAAAAAATGTGCCCAAGGGAGAAATTGGAAAACCATTTGGTAATGGAGTTAAATAGTTGTTAAGTGACACCATAGCACCGCCCAAGGGATTGATGGTTAAAACAGGCCTCTGTAGTACTACCCGTGAGATCTGAACATGATTTAATCGGCCATGCGATTAAATCTAACGTCAGATCTGTACAAACATTACGGTACGTGTATCAAAAAACATCAGGATGTAGAGAACGCAGCACGCTAAAGATTACTGTATTTCATGTAAAATTTGACTCTTTCCCAGTGACACAATTTGCTTGATTCAGATCAAGTCATCCACCTTATAGGACCATTAAGTTTGCAAGTTTGATTAATTTCTTGTCAGAAAAACTTGGCATCAAAAGTATATCATTTTAAGGCCTTTGTGTTCTTCTGGAAGAGCATTTTTTTTACAGGCCAAATTGTGTTTGAAATAAATTTGTGATTTGGTTTATTTGTAATCATCAGTCTGATGGTTATTCAATACCGTACCCAGGGGTGTTTTGTTTAACTGACGGCGCTCAGTTTTAGGGGTGACGGAAACAGACTTATGGTCTAACAGCAGGCTTGGTGCCATATTGGTGAAAGACAAGCGATCTGTAAACTGAAGGGTGTATAGGACTGTGCAAATGGCCTGACGTGTTACTGATGGCTGACATACACTATAAAGCCTTCATGCACAATGATTGTAGGAGAATCTAGAAATGCCTTGTCTAAAATGCAAGAGTGGGATTGAACTTGCACCTTGTGTGTGACCTGTTAGTCTGGCATTTTCACCACTGACGATTGTTTTTCTGACGATTGTTTGATTGTTTTGATCACAATGGTGTCTGTGCTCGTGCAGTTTTAGTTTCTGTCTTTGTCCAGTGTTTTGATATAATAAAGAACTGAAAACTATTGCAAATCTTCAACTTTTTTTACCCTTAAAGCACTTTTTTCAGTGGAATTTATGCATACGATTACTATGAAAATGACTTCAAAATGATTTGTTGGCGTTACTAAAGATGCAAGCTTTATGAAACTAAGCAAATTATTTCCTTACACAACATAGTTCTCTCAGAATGTTTCAAAATATTGGTTGCGGAGGCGGTTGAAAAGATTGAAGAATTAGGGTAAATGTATTTTCAATTCAAAAAAGTTCACCCAGACAGACTTGTTTACAAAAACTGTGCAAATGATATCTTTACACCCCCCCAGTGTTCCAGAATATTAGTCACAGAGGCTGTTGAAAAGATTGAAGAATTAGGGTAAATGTATTTTCAATTCAAAAAAGTTCACTCCGACAGACTTATTTACAAAAACTGTGCAAATGATATCTTTACACCCCCAGTGTTCCAGAATATTAGTCACAGAGGCTGTTGAAAAGATTGAAGAATTAGGGTAAATGTATTTTCAATTCAAAAAAGTTCACCCCGACAGACTTATTTACAAAAACTGTGCAAATGATATCTTTACACCCCCAGTGTTCCAGAATATTAGTCACAGAGGCTGTTGAAAAGGTCTTAGAATCAGGATAAATAATTAATTTGGTAGAAGTCATAAATCTGTATGTATCGGTGATATCGAATTTGCATCATTTTTTCTTTTTCTTTTCAAAAATGCTTTGATTTTGGATATATAGTTTATGAAAATGCATGTAGGTGGCTTGACCTGAATGTCACCAAGCAATAATATTGTACCCGTTTGTGAAAAACCGTGGCTGCTGTGTGTCTCCATCTCTCACAGTGTCCCCCCTCCTCTCCCCCTCCCTTCCTTTACAGCACACACACTCTCGTGGATATTTCAGTTTAGCAACCAGGCTTACCAGACCGTTCCATTGATCAACCCAGGGGTGTCCCCAATAGCTCGGGCGTGTGTAAATGACAAACGATTTTTATGATGCCCAACAACACCGTACTGCATGGTGGCCGTCCCAGCGTGAATTTGTGACGGGGGAGTCACACAGTTATTATTGATACTGCATGAGCTGGGGGAGGGGGCATTGCGTTAAGAATCTGTAGGAAATCTATGAGAGGATATCGGAATAAGCAGCCATGTAGTTCACACAATTTACCCCTGACTTCTTTACAACCTTCAGCAGCCTTTGCCCCCTATTTCAGCTGACTGTGTTGACAGTTTTTTGTTGTTTTTTCACTTCAACTCAACCTTTTTCTGCTGCTTGTTAGTGCTCCAGTTGGACTAGGATGTCACAGTGACTGTAGCTATATTGGCGGGTGTGATACCCACCAGGAATTCTGTGCTTGTTGGTCTTCTATCTGGCTCATCTTCCATGTTTACTTTAGGAAACTCTGAACTCTTTTTTTGTGGCAAAGGTTAGGGTTGTCACATCACTGAGGGCTGTCTATAGGCCTCCAACTCGCGCCGCGGATATCTCGTCTTAATACGCACAGTCTGATGGATTATACGCCAGTGGATGTAAACTGTAAGTTGTTGTTGTGACATTCTTAATGCCTGTCAGAATATCGGCTTTTGTATACAGCACATAATGAAAAGTAATTTAATAAATCATTGGATAAATTTTATTGTCAGTTGCTGTAGATTTGATAGTGATCATGGTAATATATTTTATACCTGGCCAGCTTCTTGAGTTGCTATTCAGTAATTTCATTATCTTGCAAAACTGTTTTTTGGTTTTTGTCTAAGAAAGAATTTTTGTATACAGGATCATATAAAACTGATAAGATTTCTTTTTTCTGGCAATTCAGTGCTTACATGGAAATACCAGTTTAAATAGCTTGGTGCTTGGTTTCTTAAATTTAGAATTTTTAACTTACTTTAAGGTTTAAGTTGACTTTACTATATCATGTATCAGTTGATATAGATGACTAGCGATGAAAATTCTTCATCCGAAAATCTTTATTGGGCAAGTTATTGTTCGTATTGTAAGCATTTATTGATCTGAATGATAATTCCAATGCTATAAAGCCTTTTAGTGGTCCTAACAAAGCATGACATAAAGCAATGTGGGTTTGTATGGCATAGGTTGAAGATTGGGAAGGAGTGGAGGTGGACGTGGTATTGGGGGTGTGGTAGACCTAGTATTGGGGGTGTGGTGGACGTGGTATTGGGAGTGTGGTAGACGTGGTATTGGGGGTGTGGTAGACGTGGTGTTGGGGGTGTGGTATTGGGGATGTGGTGGACGTGGTATTGGGGGTGGGGTAGACCTGGTATTGGGGGTGTGGCAGACCTGGTATTGGGGGTGTGGTAGACATGGTATTGGGGGTGTGGTAGACCTGGTATTGGGGGTGTGGTAGACATGGTATTGGGGGTGTGGTAGACCTGGTATTGGGGATGTGGTAGACATGGCATTGGGGGTGTGGTAGACATGGTATAGGGGGTGTGGTAGACCTGGTATTGGGGGTGTGGCAGAAGTGGTATTGGGGGTGTGCTAGACGTGGTATTGAGGGTGTGGTGGACGTCGTATTGGGGGTGTGGTGGATGTCGTATTGGGGGTGTGGTAGATTTGGTATTTCACCTGGGTCTTAAGCTATCATCTCCGCTCATAAAACCAACCACAGGTTGTTCAAGGGAATAATTTTAGAGTTTGTGTTTAACACAACTCAAATAAATAATAAAGGTGGCAGAAGTTGGATTTGAACTCCCAACCTCTTTGTCAGGGGTTAGTAATCTAATCAATCTGCAGCAGAGTGTTCTGGCATATTGAAAAAATAAAAAATGCTGCATTATTTTGTATTCATTGTCCTACATGTATACCATATGAAATGTTTGTGACCTGAATGGTGAGCTATTGTTGGAGCCATTGTAACAGATTCGTGCTGCTCTTAATTAAACAAATGTTATTGGTGAAGTCATAAATCACTAACACTTCAGTGTTTACAAACTGAATGGCCAAATATTTGTAGGACATGTACATGTGAGGTGGAATGATGTTTAGTGAATCATATTTTGTGAATCACAGATATTCGCTATTCACAGTTGTGACCGACACAAATACATATAATGTGCTGTTAAATCAGGCTTACAGAAGTGATATTTGTCATAGATCCAATTGTTATGTGGTGAGATAATAGTATTACAACTTTATTATTGCACACCATTTATTTTTTTTTATTTATTGAATTGATGGGTGAGGATAAACTGAGACTTTTTGATGTGACAGTGGCCAGGTTTATGGACAGAGGAAACTGCAGCATTTTTACTGGGCCTGAAATTCTTAAATCTCCTGAAAATCAGAAAAAATAAGGGCCTGAAAATCCTTTAACGCTCTTGAAAATTCAGAAAAAAATAAGGCCATTAAAATTCTTGAAAGCCCTTGAAAAAAAAAAGAGAAAATAAGGCCCCAGTTTAAAAGCCTTTGAGAATCCCAAAAATTAAGGCCCTAAAAATACTTGAAAGGTTAGACTCTTAATATCCTTGAAAAATGAGCAATGGCGTTGAAAGCCCTTGAAGTTTATGATGTATGAAGTGTATGAGCCCTGACACATGAGTGCCCAGAGTAAACCACTGCTCTTCTCCTCTGTTACAACTGAAACAGTGAGAGGATGATGTCAGTAAGGGCCATTATTGGTCTGTACACGGTCTGTACACAGTGTGTACATGCTGATACATGTATTTGTACTTCTATGTCATCTCCCAGTTTCACAAGGCGGCATACAACATTTTCTTTATTGTAACATTTGTCGTACAATATTTTGTGTGTCACAGATTTATTATACCATTGACATGTGTGTGCGACTATCACACATGTACAACATCTTTGTCAAAATGGGTTCTGACTGCTGTCCTACATGTACAAGAGAAATTCTTGTGTATGGTTTACAGCCATAATTTAATTTTTAGCTTGCATGTACAAAGTACTGCAGGAGCTTAAATGTCATTCCGCAGCATTGCCATCCAATAACAAATGTTAAACATATGATAAGGTAAATGTTACACGTGAATCTCAGAAAGTTCTGCGACGTAAGAATTGAGCTCGTGTTACACAGATATGCACTTGAGGTCAAGGTTCGTTCCTTCTCTCTTACAGAAAATGTCAGTGCAAGGGTATAAACCATGCATTATGCTTGTGTCAAGTTTTTACGGATCATACGGTAATATTTTTCTGTGTGCCAGGACATCCGTGTTTCTGATCAATACCAGGTCACTTAGGCATTAATTACCTTTGCATCTGAGCTTTAATTTGATTCTACAAGTGTGACAAGCAAAGGAAGATGTGCCTTTCTACCAGCAGTCTCACGCAGATAACGGGCTTATAAACAGTTTATGCTGGTCTTAGCCCACCCCACTGTCCATCTTATACCTGTATCCAAATTTAGTGCAGTTTTCTGCCTCCCTGCACACACCCCTGAACTTACCCGTAAGCTGATTTCCCAACCCCCAAAACCCTCACCATTACTGACCTCACCCAGTATGCTATGGATGAGATTGAAAGCTTGTGTTTCGTTTTGGAGTTGAAGAGTTCATATAGGCACACATTCTAGGTTAAGTTTCCTTGTTGTGATTAGATATGTGTCAAGTTTGTGTATACCGTATGATTGGTAGATTTGATACCTGCATGTATACGTCTAAATGTTCAAGTGATTTGCCTACAGTACCATGTAGCTCAAAACATACACCACCACAAAGTACACATGCACCGAAATTTGTGACGTAATAAAGGAAAGATCATAAGAGTTCATAGCTCTGCTTTGTTAAAGGCTGGCCGAAGTTTCATGAATTCCCCATTTTAACATGGAGTCTTGCACAGACATTATGAAAATATTGTTTTCTTCTACATTACAAAGATATATATATACATGTATATAAATACATCTGCTTCTGGGTGTAAATTATTGATAATTATAACCAGATGTGAACAGGGCATCCTGTGGGAACACAGATCAGTTAAGAACTTGTGGATTTATGTCTTTTATTGAGTTAATCACATGCAAGTTAATCGCATTTTGGACATGCCTTTATTGATGTATGGAATTAGGTCAAGCTTCGGTTGATTAGATTCCTCTGTCAGTATCTATCACAAATTCCAACCCCCTGGGTTTACAGGATCATCTTCGCCCTACCAGGAAGGTTTGCTTCGACCATAATTACCCCAGCTTTAGATAAATAAAGTTAAATAGGTCCTCTTTGGCCTAGTGCTTAGCATGCTAGCGCAGCACAATGACCCAGGAGCCTCTCGCAAATACAGTTGGACAGAGTTTAAGTCCAGCTCATGTTGGCTTTCTCTCTAGTCGTACATGGATATATGTGCCCCCTAGGTTCTGCCCAATTTCTTCTCACTATGATGCTGGCCAGCGGTGAATAAGTGAAATATTCTTGAGTATGGCGTACAATTCCACTCAAATAAAAAATGTAACGTATGATGTCTAGCAGAAGCTGCTGTTTTAGAGGATTCTGTGTTTGTATATACATGTAAAACTGCTGACCAACCAAAAGTTGTCTGGACACAAACGTGGTAATATTGTAGACATCCTGTTTCTTCATTACTGAACTGCTCATATGTTTTTTGATAATGGACAGAAGTGCATTTTCAGATGCATATAAATTTCACAGTTTTTGGTAGTGAAACTTACCTAGAATCCGGCAAACTGTGCAACTTTAACTTTCACAGAGGCAGTTTCACATGATTTCTGTCGGTTGTTCTCTAACATGAAGAGTCAAGCTCAAAGAAAAGACTAAATGAACTGAATAGATTAAGGACCATTAACACTGTCCTGAAAATTCTGAGGTGGTCTGTAAGTTTGATAAAGATAAGTAGGTAAGAAGGTATCATTGATGTCACATGTGTAACTTTTGCCTTAAATAGTTTGTTTTAAGGCGTGTTCTTGCATGGCTCTATAAAGATACCTTGAATGCAGAAGTATAGCAGCGTGTGTATGTTAAGAAGCAGCATTTTGTTTGATGTTGCTGGTCACAGTGTGGTCAGAAAAGGCCACTGTGTGGTCAGAAAAGGCCACTGTGTAGTCAGAAAGGGCCACAGTGTGGTCAGAAAAGGCCACAGTGTAGTCAGAAAGGGCCACAGTGTGGTCAGAAAAGGCCACTGTGTAGTCAGAAAGGGCCACAGTGTGGTCAGAAAAGGCCACTGTGTAGTCAGAAAGGGCCACAGTGTGGTCAGAAAAGGCCACAGTGTAGTCAGAAAGGGCCACAGTGTGGTCAGAAAAGGCCACAGTGTAGTCAGAAAGGGCCACAGTGTGGTCAGAAAAGCCCACTGTGTAGTCAGAAAGGGCCACAGTGTACTAAGGCCATAGTATGGTCAGAAAAAGCCATTGTGGAAGCCAAGGTTTCTATTGCATGCGTTTTACTCAATTGAACAAAAAAAATATATATATATTAAGAATACTGTGGCAAATTATTTTCCCTGGATAGTGTTTAATGGCCTTACATCTGACTTATACTTCAGACTAGTTTTTTCTTTGCCTTAAATAACAAAGTACATGTGGAGCTGCTTTGACAGCACAGAACCGTGCAAATCCAATAACTAAATGGTAATGAAAATAAACTGCTTTCCTGTAATATGGAGATTTTCATTTGATTAGTATTGTCCACAGTAATCCTAAAGCACCAGCAAACATCATGTTGACTTTTGGCTCTGGACAGTTCATAATTTGTTATCGAACCTCAGTTAGTGTAAAAGACATTCGTGCCGTGTTATAATTGTGGTTTTCTTTAATGACCTGTTATGGCTTGCTGTGTGCGTTGTTGTTGACATTCGTGACCTTGTGAAGCCTCTGGGGGTATCAAATAGATCAGAACACGTCCAAATTCAATATCATCCGCATATGTCATTGCGGTGTCGCTGGCGAAAGGCTATTCAGGAAATCCAGTCCCTTGTTCATAGAGAGATATGA
Source organism: Liolophura sinensis (assembly GCF_032854445.1). Lineage (NCBI taxonomy): Eukaryota > Metazoa > Mollusca > Polyplacophora > Chitonida > Chitonidae > Liolophura > Liolophura sinensis. The sequence goes on along the minus strand of NC_088298.1, from coordinate 3,474,610 downwards.
TTACGGGTTTAATGACTGGATGGCCTCAATGTTGATAGGGCTGCGCTGGGCTGACGATGCAGGCGCAGACGCAGCAGATACACCCTTGCTGCAGTGTCCATTTAATATAATCCTTGTTTGACCCTTGCACGATGTAAGCTGTGGCTGTCATGCGCTGACCACAGTTTCTTGTGCAGGGTTTGTTGTGTTGTAGCACCATGGCAGATTCCTGTGTGGTCAGGTACTAAGAGTTTGTTGGGATGCAGTTTGTTAGTTTGATCTGAAGAATAAACTGGTTGACCGACGTCAGAGGCCAGTTTTACAAAGTATTTCTTTGACTTTATTCAGAATGATAAAAAATAGGTGAATCGTGGACTTCATTTAACAAATAAGATCATTTCTGCTGAGAACAAAGTATGGAATGTCAGGCACATGCAGTTTTAGAGCACACATACCACACTGCATTAATCAGTGATTTTTTTCCTTATTAAAGTAAGCAGTTGAAAAACAAAACATGGAACTAAACCTATATAAAACATTGTTTTTATCAAGAACAAACATTGGTATCTCGAAGAGATGAATACCTGGGAAAACTGGAATTTTGAGCATAGTCTTGAAATTTAAAATATGAAAAATATATCACAATATGCAGGTTTCGAGATATGACGTTACGACAACAGAGTGACGTCCCTTTGTTATATAACGTCGTCGCTTTATGGCACAGTAGGGCCAATCTGGTAATTTTAACATGGGGTCGTACATAGAATATAAAGCACTAATTAAAAAGCATTAGACTGATCTTCTGAATCATGTTTTTGGATGGATTTGGGTTCCCAGTATTGCAAAAATAATGATGTTATCCCGGTACTTTGATCTAAACACGATCACTGCCATGTTATAAGATAGGCAGTTAGCCCTACCATGCCGTAAAGTGGCGACGTCATTTTGCAATAGGACGTCACTCTGTTGTCGTATTGACATAACTCGAAAACTGCATATTGAAATATTCGTTGCAATACATTTCCCCTGTTTGACATACATGTACAACGAGTGAAATGTACTGAAGCCACTTAGTACAACTGTATGGGACAACGTGCATTTAGAGCAAATCTACGTTGTTGAGAGAAAAGAGGAAAAACACATACAAGTACTTAAATGAGTGTTAATTCTGATTGGCATTTTAGAGATTCTATCACAAGTCCTCAATTCCACCAATTTGCTGTTCGAAAATCCAGAAGTACCTTATTTACATTCATCTACATTTAATGAGTTGGAATTTAAATAAGTGTAGAATGTTTTGTTAGCCTTTCGCTTTCTATTTATTTTTTGTTAATTTTTTTGCAGTTTGATTTTTGTGCTGATAGTGTTTCGACTGAACATAGGTTAGCTTTTTTCAGAAGATGAATAGAAGCCTACAGATTGCAGTAAACTTGAGCATTTGTTTTCAGTCTCAAAGCTTTAAATACTTGGTGAACTGTCATCTTGCATTTTCCTGAGAGATTTTGCTGGAACGAGGTAGAAAGCAGGAAGAATTTAAACTGTTGTGGTTGACTGTACAGAGCGATGTCAGAGTATAAGTCATCTTACATTTAAGATCTTGCTGTATATCTTGTACATACAGGTATGCTGAATTTGACCTACACATTTATGTAAGAAATCAAAACATGACTGAGTTATTTGTTTGGATAACAACCTATTGGAATAAGTTTGGTTTCACAACCAATATGTTTGGTGTTTTCTAGTAGATTTGTATATATTATTTATTTATCTGATTGGTGTTTTATGCCATAATCAAGAATATTTCACTCATACAATGATGGCCAGCATTATTGTGGGACAAAACCTGGCCAAGGGAAACCCACGACCATGGGCAGGTTGTGCTTTTAAAACACGTTCAGAAGGATATTATTTTTTTGTTTTGGCTTTATTATGGATTCACAGGTCTTTTGAACTATTTTAGTGACCTGCCATATTTGACAGCAAATTTCAACCACCAGTATAGGCAGCTAGTGGCTATAGTATCCGAAGAAAGCGTGTGATATGTGCGTATGCTGCTCACTAAAGAATATGAAGATTAATTGTTTGGTTTCAAATGTTTTTTGTTTTTTTTTTTAAATAAATTTTTTACTTGAGCGAAGCAGCTGACTGTAACTGTCTGTTTGTTGGACAAATTTTTAACACCCTGTGTTTTTAAAGCTTTTTATTATTCATGTTTTGGCAGGCCTACATGCAAGATGACATGAACTTCTTGTGGGATGTTTACTGGCAGCTGTTGCAAATTTATGCTGGTTTCAGTTTGTCTTGTATTACTATAATGGTTCATAAGTTAAATAAGGAGAGAGTTTTTCCAAGTTCGTGATACTAGAATGTTTTAATTGATGGTGGAGTGAAATTGGTATAAATGTTCATAGAAAAATACCGCATATTTTTTCAAATTCTCGTCAGACAGGAATTATGCTAATGCAAGTTTTAACTGTTCCAATACTTGTGTTATGAATCAAATAAGATGTGTGAACAAGTCCTGGTTGGTGCTTAGTGGGGGAAAAATGGCAGAAATTTGAAGGTATTCTTCATCCAGCATCTGGGTTTGTGTGATCAAGGCTTACATGTATGTTTGCTGGCTTGGTCTTTGTGATTCAGCCCACGATGAGAGGGCGAGATCTAACGGCTAATCCATCGCTGATAGATGGCTTTGATAGCTTCACTTGGATTCAAGTGGAAAACTGGCATTTCAGCTGATTTGAATCCCGAACGTATTTGCTCTCCTGAAGCACCGGCTTAATTCAAAGCAAATATTTTATCGTGTCAAGCGAAACAATGGCTTGTTTCTATTAATAGTGGGTTGCATGTTTGTGAAAACACGGCTGCGAGTGAGGAAGTGATTTATTATTAGGCTGGAATATTGTTTGTTCCTCTTAATTTTATTGTGTGTATTTTGGGTTAATGATCTGTGAAATGACCAAACAGTTTGTTTTATTATTCAATTAGTTTGTAGCCCATTTATTTTCCAAACTGTGCTAAGTTTAAATTTACATGTAATTCAAAAAATGAAGTAAAGTTAAATGGCTAGCTGAGTAATTGTGAAATGGCAGTTAGTGTAGATTTGTTAAAAAAACAACAGCACACATACAAATACTAAAAAACTAACAGCAGCTAGTAGGACAAAAAATGTGAGGAAAATTTTCTATTGGAGTGACATTTAAATGAAGATGGAATACATGTTCTTGTTGGATCGTATATCTGTGACGAGTCATATACATATTGGATAACATATCCATGATGAGTCATATTCGTGTTTGATCATATATCCATGTTGAGTCATGTTCATGTTTGATGGTATATCCATGATGAGTCATACACATATTGGATCACATATCCATGATGAGTCGTATTCGTGTTTGATCGTATATCCATGATGAGTCATATTCGTGTTTGATCATATATCCGTGTTGAGTCATATTCAAGTTTGATGGTATATCCATGTTTGATCGTATGTCCATGATAAGTCAAATCCATGTTGGGTCATATATCCATGATGAGTCATATTCATGTTTCATTGTATATCCATGTTGGGTCATATCTCCATAATGAGTCATATTCATGTTTGATCATATATCCATAATGAGTCATATTCATGTTTGATCATATGTACATGTACATTTGTGTTGGTTCATTGGTGGTAATTAAGATGTCTGAAGAAGTATGTGAAATATTTTATTCCCTATTAAATGTAAAACATATAAAATCAACATTGCTGTGAAGAGAGAGCTGGTGCCTATATTTGTGTTGTACACCAGATCATTTCACACATATATATATGCCTTGGTCATTGCCGGTCATTTGTGATCAATAAATTATTGACCACACCTGATTCTAAACGAATTAACCATGTATCTTACCTGAGTGATAAAGTCATTAATGATAGCCATAAATTGACCAGTGGTGTTAAAGCGACGGCCTTTCAAAGCAGTACCAAAATAATGCATTGTACAGGTGGATCCCTTAGCGAAGTTGTGCACTGCTCGGCTCAGCTAGGCGTTGATTAAATTTACACGTACCTGTAATTAGCAAAGTGCTCAGGTGTAAACGCCTTTGATGATGGTTTCATAGGATCCATGTTGAAAGTGAGGCAGTTATTTTATGATCATGGCTATTTTTGTCTGGCTTAAGATAAAAACAGAAATCATTTTCTTAGCAGTTTGGAACTGTATAATTGTAGTTATTATCTTCATGTGCTGTCAAAGAGGTATATATAAGCACACGTCCAACCTCTGTTAGAAATCATGGACAGTGCATTAGAAACCAGCCAGTCAAAAGAGCTTATGTGTTCGATCAAACTGAAAGTTTAAGGCAGTAGACTTCATTATCCACTTCACGTACCAGAAAGAGCATTTCATGGGCTACAGTTTGGTACAGGTGTCAGATTTCTAGTTCTCATAGTTTAAAGTTATAGGCTATTTTTTGTTCTAAGAAAAAGTCTTTAGAATATATTAGAATACATAAAAAACATTTAAAATCTCAAAACAACTTGGGACATCATAATTTCGACCAATAGCAATCGAGGTGATGTTTTTATGGGTAGTGAACGTATTTTGTGCTAACTTGTTAGTTTGTGTGGACCTCTCAATACATTGAAAGGTTGATATCACTCATTTATATGTGTGATTTGAGCTCTTATTTGATCATTATTACACATGTTGACGCTTTAGAAGTTTCTTTTTTTCTCTTTTGCCGAAACTGGTTCGTGAATTTTCAAGTGCTTACACTGACTCAAATTTGGTGTTAAGGATATTTTAACCTTGTGCTTTCAGAACACAATCACGAACGCAGACAAGCTCTTGGCGGCTGCTGACGAACTTGCTCAGACGGGAGAATGCAACCCAGAGGAGATTTACCGCGAGGCCCAGGAACTGGAAGAGCGCATGCACAACTTCCTGACGAGTCTGGAGTGCAGGCGCGGGGTCCTCGACATGACAGTCTCCTTCTACTCGCATGTTCATGAGGTAAGTGAGTTCTAGGGGTCAGGGTTCAAATCTCATGGCATTCAGTTTGTATTGCTTTTGACAGTAAATGGTCAAAGTTCTTGTACTCATACATTCACAATATATGTGGGTTTGAGAGTTCAAATCCCATCACCTGCAGTTACTGTTTTTTGCTAACATTAAAGGGTTGGTTTATGAGATGTTAACTACTGAAATGCTACCCGTGGCATTATGCTGGAATTCTACAAAGGGAAGATAATTGAGCAAGACTCGTATTTTTACTTATTCAGGTGTTTGGGCCAGTGGTTCAAGCTCCACAGCCTGCCATTTGGTTTAGACTTTTAAGGGTTACTTTCCCTGATGTTCATATACCAATGTGGCAATCTAATTCCATACAACAAATATGCATCTCATAGCCCTGTGTTAAGTGGAATTAGACATCCAGTTCATGTGGCCCATCCTGTTCATGAGGCCCATCCTGTTCATGAGCCTATCCTGTTTAGGAGACAAGACCATCCTGTTCATGAGGCCCATTCTGTTCATGAGGCTATCCTGTTCATGAGCCCATTCTGTTCATGTGGCCAATCCTGTTCATGAGCCCATTCTGTTCATGAGGCCCATCCTGTTCATGAGGCCCATTCTGTTCATGAGGCCCATCCTGTTCATGAGGCCCATTCTGTTCATGAGGCTATCCTGTTCATGAGCCCATTCTGTTCATGTGGCCCATCCTGTTCATGAGGCCCATTCTGTTCATGAGCCTATCCTGTTTAGGAGACAAGACCATCCTGTTCATGAGGCCCATTCTGTTCATGAGGCTATCCTGTTCATGAGGCTATCCCCCCTGTTCACGAGAAAAGACCATCCTGTTCATTCCTGTCTCAGGATCGGGTTTGTATAAGAATTCCTCATACTACAGCACTGATATATAAGTCATCACTTGATACCTTGGTGTTAACCTCATTCTGTACGAGCCAGCCGTGCAGTTTACATGGACATAGCTGAACCTGTCACTTGCCCGTTATATTGCCCTCTTTCCAGAAAATGTGCTCAAAATGTCCTTACACGCAGATAATGACCGCGATCGTTTTCCAATTATCAGTGGGCTAATTCAGCATTGCCGTTGTCCTGGATTCAATAGTGACTTGTTTCTGTTGCCATGGTAACCAATTGTTGCTTTATAGAGGGTTTATTCTATGGATTATTGCCAGGCGGGAATGCGTTAGGGTGGGAGGTGTGGACGGTCATACATGTGTAGGTATTGTTCATGGGTCAGCACAGGCTTTGTTTCCAAGTCTTGCCTTGACGCACCTCAAATGTATAACCCGCACAAAGATCCGGGCATTCTAGAATGGTTCACAAGCGGACAACATCTGACAATTGATGTGTTTAAATACTTATATGTATACATAAACAGAAGACATGCATGTAGATATAGTTAATACAAAAATTCTCTTGTTCCAAAGCTACAGTTGTTCTTTGAAAAAATGGATCTTTAACCAATTTTCAGTTTGGAAATTTAAGAAAGCTGTATGAATTCTGGATTAGTGAAGACATGGAGATATGAAACAATACCACTTACAAAACATAAGTTAGTCATCTTTGAGAGGCATTTAGAAGTTGAGTTGGATAACATAACGAGATATATGGGTAACAAGTTTTGTGTATCTGGAAGCAACATTTCGGTCTAGATACTAATACCGTTTTCAAGCATAATAATGGAGACGAACATCACCAATACGACAACAAGGAAGCTAATGGAAGCTATTCACATTCAAAGATTAAATCCACAGATCAACCGTGACCGTGGCCTACTAATCTCCACCACCTACTGTGAACTGATCTCAGAAGTGACAGATCGAGGCACCCACTGATCTTTAGCTCACAACTACCTTTGCCCTTTTTGTTTACTGTAATCCCTTAATCCTTCGTGTTGTGTGTTGACACTAATCACTTTATGTGCTTATATATAAGTAGAGTTGCTATGGTTGTTCATTATACTTGATAACGGTATTAGTATCTATACTGAAACGTCGGTTCCAAATAAACAGAAGTTGTTATCCATATATCTCGTTATGTTATGAGTCAATCGTATATAAATGCAAGACTGTGATACATACAAAATGTACGTCAGCCACATGCAAAATGACAGTAAGCTCCACCAATAAAACAACAAGCTAGTGCCACATACAAAACATAAACCAGTGTAGCAAAATATAATCCAGTGTAACTTACAAAATATAATCCATTGTCACTTACAGAGTATAAGCCAGTGTTACGTGATAGGTATAAGTTAGTTTCATTTACAAAATATAAGCCAGTGTCACTTACAGAATATAAGCCAGTGTTACTTAGTAAGTACAAGTTAGTTTCATTTACAAAATATAATCCAGTGTAACTTACAAAATATAATCCAGTGTCACTTACAGAGTATTAGCCAGTGTTACTTGATAGGCATAAGTTAGTTTCATTTACAAAATATAAGCCAGTGTCACTTACAGAGTATTAGCCAGTGTTACTTAATAAGTATAAGTTAGTTTCATTTACAAAATATAATCCAGTGTAACTTACAAAATATAATCCAGTGTCACTTACAGAGTATAAGCCAGTGTTACTTGATAGGTATAAGTGAGTTTCATTTACAAAATATAATCCAGTGTAACTTACAAAATATAATCCAGTGTCACTTACAGAGTATTAGCCAGTGTTACTTAATAAGTATAGGTTAATTTCATTTACAAAATATAATCCAGTGTAACTTACAAAATATAATCCATTGTCACTTACAGAGTATAAGCCAGTGTTACTTGATAGGTATAAGTTAGTTTCATTTACAAAATATAAGCCAGTGTCACTTACAGAGTATTAGCCAGTGTTACTTAATAAGCATAAGTTAGTTTCATTTACAAAATATAATCCAGTGTAACTTACAAAATATAATCCATTGTCACTTACAGAGTATAAGCCAGTATTACTTGATAGGTATAAGTTAGTTTCATTTACAAAATATAAGCCAGTGTCACTTATAGAGTATAAGCCAGTGTTACTTAATAAGTATAAGTTAGTTTCATTTACAAATTATAAGCCAGTGTCACTTACAGAGTATAAGCCAGTGTTACTTACAGAGTATAAGCCAATGTTACTTAATAAGTATAAGCCAGTGTCACTTACGAAATATTTGCGATCATAAAAGTCAATGACCCAATAACCCAATTCACTGCCAATTGTTTGGTTTGTCAACACACTAGCCTTTTTGGGAGTGATTTCTGACAAAATGTGGAATAGTGTTTGTACTATTTGTGATGTATATTGCGATAAAATTAGCAAACCTGAAAAAAAAAGGAGTATTCAATCTTTTATTCTTATGATTCAATTGTTTCCTTACATAATCCACTATTTGTATTTTTCATGGAAAACATAATTACAGGATGTGTGTAAATGCGACATCAGCTAACAGACAAATCTAATTTGAGCACATCAGAAGCATACACTTTGCCTTATTTAACTGACAATGCAGGTTCTGTCCAGCAGGGATACTGACAAAAGCCTGACAAAAGGGATACTGACAAAAGCCAACATGCATATATATGTTTTGATATCTACCTTTTTTGTGTAAGCCATTGTATCTGTATGTCACACGTGGGAAAGTTCGTTAGTGGCTTGCCAAATGTTGATGGTTTTTCCCTGGTGACTGTAATTTCCTCCACCCATAATACTGACCATTATTGTGTGTGTGACAAATTCTTTACTGTGAAGTCAAACAAGAATCAAATAAATAAATAAACAGGTTATTCAAATTTTCCATAATAAATCTGCTGAGAAATGTAATCATCTAACCTTGTTGAGCTCACAGGATCTGGTTTCTGTAAAGTTACATGTATGCAAATATAAAATGGCTTATTTCACTTGTAAATTCTGTGTTGTGCCAGTACGGTTTGAATCTACCATTATTCTGGCTGACAAGCTAACTATAAAGCAAGGCATCTTAATTATGTATACACTAAGCTTGACCCTGTATTGGACAGAGGATATAGACTGTCACTTAGCTGGGTCAACCACGGACCAAACAACTACCCGCATTTTTGATGGCCTCGCTTGTAAATACCATAGATATAGTAAAGATACGGCCAGCTGGTGAACGTCTGAGGGTTTTCACCGGAATGTTACCAGCCAAAATGAGCCAACCGAAGTTATTTTACAATGTGCACAGATGTGGCTTTTGTATTTTTTTCCTGAATGTTTAAGTAATTATGTATACTGTAATCTTAATGCATGGCGTTTCAGTTTTCATAGAAATAATTATTCAGTTGACAAAATGAGCCAACCAAAGTTATTTTACAATGTGCACAGATGTGGCTTTTGTATTTTTTTCCTGAATGTTTAGGTAATTATGTATACTGTAATCTTAATGCATGGCGTTTCAGTTTTCATAGAAATAATTATTCAGTTGATGAGCCATTAATGTTTCCACCATGCCATGATTTGGATAGTATAATAGTTCTATATGAAAAAAAACTTTTTATTTATATAATAGTGGACTTCGTTGCTTTGGAATTTAGGATCCAGGCGTGTGAGAATTCATGTTGGCTTTTGTCAGTATCCCTGCTGGACATAACCTGCGTTGTCAGTTAAATAAGGCAAAGTGTATGCTTCTGATGTGCTCAAATTAGATTTGTCTGTTAGCTGATGTCGCATTTACACACATCCTGTAATTATGTTTTCCATGAAAAATCACCAATTTTTGGTTATTTTTGGTGGGGGATTGCCAGGCCTGGGAGGAGAGGTAGGGCCGTAGGAGGGCCATCTGGATAGTGCTTTTCTATCTGTGCTTCCAGGTGGAGGTATCACAACTTTAAGCTGTGTGCTGTTATACAAATAGATCTATGCCTTAGGCCACTGTAAGAAATGAGCCAATCAACTCCCTGCTCCCCAGACACTGCTGATCTGTTAATTGTTAAAACCCCTGGTTTTTAATCATGGGCCACAAGGAAAGCTGACTTGTCTATTGGAAACTTCTGTAGCTTTTTCTATTTGGTTTTTACCGCTGTTGGGGCCTTGTACCGTTTCCACAGAGCCATTTCTGACTAAAGTCAAAATTTAATATGTGATTTTAAGGCTAATTTTTTTTTATTGATAATGATGCACCACAAAAATGTGGAGACTTCAGTATACCCAAGTAGTATGCCCTAATTCTTCAGCATTTTCATCCACCACTACTACATGTATTTTGAGGCAGCCTGAGAGAACCATTGGGTGTAGAGAATTATTCTGCACAGTTTTATGAAGCTTGCATCTTAATGGCATTAACAAATCATTGTTGGTGTCATTGTTCTAATAGTTGTATGCATAATCCCACATAAGAAAAGATGTACTGAATTTTCTTGACCTGTCACCTTACCTAGAACCTGGCAACTCTATACAGTTGTTTTGGAGATGGAGGGGAAAGGAATGTGTATGTAGACCCTTGTATTTCCTGTGCTCTTTTGCTGCAAGGTGCAGTTGTTACTCTCAAAAACTGGTTGCTGACAAATATATGGGGGAGAAATGTTCCTGAGTCCAGTCCAAATAAATAAATATGTCAGCATACATCAAAATACATCACAGGTTATTGGCAGGTGTAAATCCTCATATTTATAATTTATTTTGTATTTGTATTTATAAAATACAAGAAATACTGGAACTAAGCAATTCGGGATAAACCCTTTTAGAGTAGCTACTAATGGGTTTGTTTCATTAATTATGAAGCTTTCATTAAACATGCATGTAGGTGAACAAGTTTCTACTGGCTGGTAAACAGTCGTTTTCCATATTTTTTGAAGTTCTTTGACCTTTTGCGCTCAACCTGTGTCTTTTCAGTTGACATCCTGGCTAGAAGAGCTTCAGCAAGAACTTCAAAGTTCAGAAATCGCCGACACAGTAGAAGGCGCAGAACAGCTACTGGAGCAGTTCAATCAACAAAGGGATACAACTCTGGAAGCAGCAATTAACACAGTAGATGAAGGCGAGATTTTGGTGCAACAGTTAAGGTAAGAAAGAACCCTTGAGCTGAGATTAAAGGCATTTATGTGTTCTGGCCTAAGTAATTTACAATAATATTCCAGTAACTAAACCTGTAGAATTTAGACGTGAAAGTTTTCATTGGTGTTTTTCAACAAATTTTTTTTGTATCTGAACGGGTTAACGTGCAATTTTACACCAGAATTTCATGCCCCTAGACAAACCTCAGCTGAGAAAATTCAGTATCTTTGGGGATATAGAAATTTTTGAATTGACATAAACCTTGGCGTTCATGATTCCTGGGACCAGTTGCTCAAAGCGGGATTAGTCAGGATTAATATTAATACTGGGCTTAAGTTCTTATACACTTTTGAACAACTTGACCCAGAATAATTGAAATCAAGTGTAAATAAGCCTGGGTGAACTTTTTTGAATTGAAAATACATTTACATAATTCTTCAGCCTTTTTAACTGCCTGTACAACCATTATTTTGAAATATTCAGAAAGACCTACGGGATGTAGGGAAGTAATTTGCACAGTTTTATGAAGTTTGCAGCTATAGCAATACAAACAAATCATTTTTTTTTATTGTATGCATAAATTCCAGCAAAACAGGTGATTTAGTGGTTGAAAAGGTTGAAGATTTACATTTAGTTAATAATTTCATCACTGTTAATAGTATACCTTTTTTTTTATCCATGGGTGTCTGAGTGCATATGTTATGTTTCAGAAGTATGAGCATGGAATCTGAGAAACTCAGCTCCTCAAATGATGTCTCACACATTGAGGGTAAGCATGTTCAGTGTATCAGCTCTCCAAGAAAATTGTCCTTGCGAAATAAGACTTTCGTTTCAGAGTTCATCTTTCTTAGAAGCATCATGTTGCAAAATGTGGTTTTCAAACATAGGTTTGGTTGAAGTGATTTTAAAGAGCTGATCCAATATGTTTACATGGCCAAAATGACATCATGACCTATTCGGCGCAAGGTCTTTCAAGGACACATTTGTTTCTGAAGTTTTGATATGAGATTTAATGAGAGTACCTGTTGCTTAAGCCTGTGAGTGTGGAGCAGGATGTACCTGTAAATCATTAGCACTCGGAAGACGTGGGTTCAATCCCATTCTGGAACAGCATTTTTTTCTGGATTCCTCTCATTTCAGTCTTGTGGAGCCATTTGCAGTATAAAGCAGTTAACAGTGTTCTCTGGTGTTATCTTTCCTGACATCATTAGAGACCACTTTCCTTCAATCTCTCTGTAGTTTCCTATTGTAGTTTCTTCCAGGCTGGGAATGGTTTCCTCCATTCTGTCTCTGGTCTCCCTCAGGCTGTGTCTGGTTTCCTGTACTTTTTCAACTGACTATAACTGTCTGTAAGTTACATCTCTTTGATCTCAAATAGCATGCATTAAAATGATAATAGATATGAAGATGTTAGCCAGTGTGTCAGCTTGACCAGAGGTCATCTCTGTGTCCTTTACATGCACAGGTGTGATTGGTCAGCTAAATGAGAGTCGTGGGAAGCTGGAAGAGCTGTGGTCAGCTAGGAAGCTCAAACTGGACCTTTGTCTGCAGCTGCGCTTGTTTGAGAGGGATGCATTAGAGGTAAGTGATTTGTCACTGAATGTCAAATCAGACATCACAGAATATGAAATTAGACATCATACACTGATTTCTGACATTACGGAATGTGAAATCTGATATCACAGAATGTGAAGTGTGTGTTCTATTGGGTTTGGTTTTTAATTTTAAAAAAGTGAGGATATATATGATGGTTGAGATTTTTATCTTCAGCTGGATATTTGGTTTTTTTTTGTTTCCCTGCTGCATGTTATCACAGCTAACAGCCTGTATAGCTAGAACAGATTTAGAATTTTTTGCAAAGTTTGGAATTTTTTTTTCAGCAAAAGTAACATACTTACTATACAGATACTTTTTGAGGTAAATGTTTTTAACATAAGGCTTTATATAGAATTTATAAAATGTTTTTTTTTATAAACGGACAACTTTGCCTATTAAGATATTGGTATCTAGAAATTGCTTGCAAAAATTTGGACACAACATACGTTTACTGATGGCTTATAATTTTATCCAGGTCTTTTTATTAAAAAAACAACAAAATATTTAGATGCATGATTTGGTGCATGTAATAGGTAAAAAAAAGAAACTTTCTATCAGTTCGTTACATCTGGGGAATGTAAAGCTGTCTGAACTTTTTGTAGCCTGTCTGAAGTTACAGTGTACAGACATCATTTCCTAATTTTTAAAAAATGACTTTTCAATGCAGTTTCACCAGGAAAACTCATTTGTAGTGTCAGATTTCATATGTGTTAATGTTCCCTGGAGGCCTGGCAGTAATGTTCTCAGTCTGGGTTTCGTGGAAATCACGTTATTTCTAATGTGTGAAAGATTTCGGTAATGAATAGTGGAAAGATTATTTCCACTGTTTGAGGAATACCATAGCAATGTGCATTTTAAGTACAAAACGTTTGTACCTCTGTCTTGGCAAGTGAATTTCAGGATGTTTTGCTTTCATTGTTCATTCAACCTTGATAAACAGTAAAGGGTCAGCGGTGCTTGATGGGCCATTTGTGCAGTCTTAAGTTGGTTGAAGACCCTGTGACTAGCTTGCCAAGGGTCGGTGGGTTTTATATCACCCTTGTAAGTTAAAGTCTTCAGTTCTTGTTTATGGCATTAAACAATCAGATAAATAATTAAATAAAAAAACTTCGTCAATGTTGAAGTGAAGTATCCCAGCTTTAAAAAAAACATTTGGGCAAATAGATTCATGGCATGCATGAGGTCATATTTGTATTCCAGATGAATGAAGTGATCACATAAAACATAGATTTGTATGTTTCTTTGACACATGTTAGTACACCATGATTTCTTTAGGCTGTTCTGAATGAAAATATTGTCCCCAGAATTCCCTCTGAGTACTGATTAAAGGTGTCTGCAGAGAAATATTTGTAATCTATGAAGGAAACATGAACTTACCAAACTATGGTTAAGAGGAGAGAAATTCAAGCTGTGTATGTTGACTTGAACTGTCAGCCCATGCTGGTAACAGAAGTGGATTCTAGCAAAAAAAGTTATTTCTTTTTCGTCTCCTTTTTTTCAGAATTGTGTACATGTATGTCTGCTGTGCAGTAAATATTTTTAAATAAACTGACCCCCACCCACCTTATCAAATCTGGTAGGGGATCGTTTGACTGCATGGTATCAGACCAGGAATAGTGTTGCCTTTGATTTGGTTTCAGCCAGGGTCTCAGAGTTTATAAGGAAACTTTTAAGTGCTGTAGACTTCTGAAAAATTGTTGCAGAATTTTGGATGTAAAAATTGTTTATATGAAAGAAGGTAAAACACAGTTTTGGGATAATTTTGTGCGATTTCCAAATGTTATCTTACAGGAAAATGAACACACAATGAGTAGTTATGTGGTTCAATAGCAAGTGATTACAACTACATGTACAGGTGTGTTTTTTACCCTTAAGTTTAGCTAGTGATAAATTTTGTCTTGTAATACAAACTTTAATACCCTAATTCCTCAACCTTTGTGCACATGAAAGAGGGATTGTCAGTTCAAGTTTTGCACATTTTAGTTTGATTTTGGGGACAGAACTGCATTTGTTGGGCAGGCCTTCACAAGAAGTATAGTTTTATCAGTCTACACAGAATCTCGTTTTCAGAATATGCTTAACATGTGATGAGGTTGAAGAGTTACAGTAGACATGTACACATAAAGGCTTGTGATATCATATGTGCCTAACTCCCATCAGTTTGAAGTCCACCTTAGCATTTCCTGTGTACTTTCAGTTTGAGACTTGTTATTAAAGGACTTTGTTTCTGATTGCCTTGATGGCATCATCTCTGTTAATGTACTGTAAGGTAAACCGTTAATATAATTAAAGACGCACAGCATAGAGAGTAAGACCAGAGCAGCAACAATAGTGGGATAGACGTACAGTGGGATAGACGTACAGCATAGAGTGTAAGACCAGAGCAGCAACAATAGTGGGATACATGTACAGTGGGATAGACGTACAGCATAGAGTGTAAGACCAGAGCAGCAATGACAGAGTGATAGACGCTCCAGAATAAAGACTAAGACCAGAGCAGTGACAACAGTGTGATAGACATACAGCATAGGGAGTAAAACCAGAGCAGCGACGACAGTGGGATAAATGTACAGTATAGAGAGTAAAATCAGAGAATCAAAGTAAGTGTGATAGCTGGCAAATGGTCACATGTAACCGGTGAAATACAGCCTCTTGTCAGTTTACCTCAGTCAGGGTTTTTTTCCAACTGTTTAAGTAAATGCATAAATAGTAGCAATTAACACGCCCCTAGCACCATGGCTTAAGCAGAATGAGGTAAAGAAAAAAAAACACAGTGATGTTAACTGCAATTTATTAGACGTCACTGGTCTAGAATTACTCAGAATGCTGTGTTGTCATCACATTTAATATACAATCACATAAAACCTGCCTCTGTGGTCTGACACATGAATACTTCTAGGGTTACATTGACGTCATGAATATTCAACGCTTTCTATTTCAGATTTAAATTACTAGTTTAAGCTTTAATGTAGTCCATAATTTAAAACTTAATGAATTTCGTTGTAACAGATTCTTTTTTGTAATGCATGGTTTATAACATGCAGCTTTGATTCATTTATGCAGGTTAGCATTCAGTTCATTTGCATAAATCGACATTTGCATTATGTCTTAATTAACAGCTATGATTTTTACTACATATAATTTCATCAAAATTCCCTGTGGAGAAAAAACAGGTGACAAATTAAATTGGCTATTTGTGAAGTGTTATTCCCCCTAAAAATGACATCAATTAATCTATTTGCTACATGGTATATTGAAAATAAAAGTTGGTTTCTGATTTTCTTTGATAACTTTCTTTGTATTAAAATCAGTGCTGAATAGTGTGTTATGAACAAGTTAAGGTAAATAAAAATAGGTCTGGACAGGATAAAAAAAACAACAACAACAAAATGCAAGTCAAACGTTAAATGTTTATGCATAAGGTCATAGAATCTGAGGACTGGATTCTCATCAAACTAAAGTTGTTGACAGAAAATAGTTTCTAATGTCACATGCAAAGTATATCCCTCCCTCATTATCATTCAAGGATAGTCAAGAAACTATGCTGATTTGGTTTACAAGTAATACCCAGATTCACACTGTATCCATTCCTATCTTATTATGTCAAAGATGGTTGGAAACAAAGAAGTTCATACAGTGCACATCACTGTAACACAGCAGGCAGGTTTGACCCCCAACACTAACGCTGTAATAAGAGAGAGGTGTATCTGTAGATATTGATCTCACTGCTCATTTTTTTGAGAATTTTACAGTATTTAAGTTGAAGCCTATCATGGCTTTATGCTCAGCTTGTCATTAAAGGTCTACAGTGTATGTTTGCAGGCAGATTTGACCCCCAACACTAGCAATAAGAGAGAGGTGTATCTGTACATATTGATCTCCGTGCTCATTTTTTTTTTTTGAGAAGTTTACGGTATTTAAGTTGAAGCCCATCATCGCCTCATGCTCAGCTTGTCATTAAAGGTCTACAGTGTATGTTTGCATGCTCATAAGGAGATTTGGGTCTGTGAGAGTGTATCAGTTCTTTATGTCAACAGTTCTCAGGGAAGATTGGAGTCCAATTGTTGCAGGATGGCAAAGAGCAGGCTGATAAAGTATCGGCAGAAGTTTTTCAAGTCATCCTGCTAATCAGTAGTGAGAAGAAATAATCAGTGTTCCCATTGCTGCCAAGTCCTGGCGTGGTGTTGAAATTCATGTGGCTTTTTTTTGTGGAGTGACATAGGATGTCAGGATGTGGAGAGTCACACGTGAAAAAATTTCAGCTTGGATGTGGAGTTGAGATATGGAGAGTTTTTAGAAAAGTTCTCAGCTACAATTTGAAAGACTTTCAGCCACACAGATCTGGAGAAATCTGCTAAAGATGTGAAGTTCGAGTTTAAGCTATTTGGACAGTTATTCATTCAACTGTTTTGAAGTGATTTAGTGATTTGGACAACGTGGCATTGAACTTCAATCAGGCATTCAGCGACTTGCAGGTTTTCAGCCATTTGAACCTCAGTCATTGATTTGACCATTTGGGCAGTTTCAACTAAGTGAGGATTGAAAGCTATTTGGACAATATGGCACTGAACCATTCAGCTATTTGGAGTGTCAAAGCTATTCAGACAGTGTGGCATAAAACTTCAATTAGGTATTCCCCTATTTAGAGTATTTCGGCCATTTGGACACTGTGGCATAAAACTTCAATTAGCTATTCAGCTATTTATAGCATTTCAGCCATTTGGGCAGTGGCATAAAGCTCAATCAAATATTCAGCTATCTGGAGACTTTCAGCTATGATGTGGTGCTATTATGGTGCTAATTAGCACATGTTTCATGGTTCTGGACAACTAGTGGCCTGTCACAGTCAATCAACCAGTCAAGGGCCAACAAGACTACATATTGATTATGGAGTATATATTCAAACAAATGCAGGTAGGAGAGCTTGCATGTTGTTGTTGTTGGTGCTGGTGGATTTTAACTGGATGTCCACAGTACCATGTTGTCAATCCTTTTGGAGAATTGGAAAATAGATGGCTAGACTGATTGAACAATTTTTCAGCCTTATAGACCGGATGATAGGTTGCAGCCAGTAGAGATTTGGGTGATGTTACAGAGATGGGGCCAATGTGGATATAGGGTACATTTTGTAGATATAAGGGTGATGCTGTAGATAAAGGAGTGATGTTGTAGATATAGGAGCAATGTTGTACATGAAGGCGATGTTGTACATACATGTATAGGGGTGATATTTTAGATATAAGGGTGATGTTGTAGATGAGAGCGATGGGATTTATGTTGTGCTGGTGGTGATTTGATGATTATTACCAGTTTGAGTCAAATGATTCAAACTACTCTGTAAATTAAATGTAACAGGAAATAAATTGGATAAAGGAGTTAGAAACCTTGGAAAATGTGGCGTGATTACAGGTGTGATTGCAGTAGTGAAATGTCCTGTTAGGAAAGACTTTACATAGTGCAAGGGCATGGAGGTGACAAATAAAATTTTGTTGTAATATTGAAATGTCAAATATTCAAGTTCTCAGCTTTTCGAAGTACCTATGTTTTTGACAGACATGCTCATAATGCTTACTGGTGGATTCTACAAGGAAGGACTTTGATGTAATAAAACGGTGTTCCTAAGGAGAAAAATGTGATTCTTAAGAGGGGTGGATTATGTTTGGGTTTTAATACTTGTAAAGTCAATGTGCTTGTACAGTACCGGTCCTCAGTTACAGCATATAATTGCTCTACATGCATAGTGTATATATTAGAACCTGGTAGTTGTCTTTCATATCTGAACATATGGAATAAACCTGGATTTACTTCCTTCAGTTGGGAAGATTGATTTCTTGTGCAGGAAAATCTTGATTTCAGCTAATTTTTTAATTTTTTGGGGAAATATAAATTTCCCACATTTACAGATGTAGAGATATGTGTATGCCAACCATATTGGTGGAAGATTAGATATCTTCAGACTGCGTATCTGGCCACATGTCTCGTCTGCCACTAATTGTCACCAAAAGCCCCACTAGCAGTGACACATCTACATGTCTATAAATTCCCTATCTATGACCAGGTCACACATCTTGTCTGCCACTAATTGTCACCAAAAGCCCCACTAGCAGTGACACATCTACATGTCTATAAATTCCCTATCTATGGGCAGGTCACACATCTTGTCTGCCACTACTTGTCACCAAAAGCCCCACTAGCAGTGACACATCTACATGTCTATAAATTCCCTATCTATGACCAGGTCACACATCTTGTCTGCCACTAATTGTCACCAAAAGCCCCACTAGCAGTGACACATCTACATGTCTATAAATTCCCTATCTATGGGCAGGTCACACATCTTGTCTGCCACTACTTGTCACCAAAAGCCCCACAAGCAGTGACACATCTACATGTCTATAAATTCCCTATCTCTGACCAGGTCACACGTCTTGTCTGCCACTACTTGTCACCAAAAGCCCCACTAGCAGTGACACATCTACATGTCTATAAATTCCCTATCTATGGGCAGGTCACACCTCTTGTCTGCCACTACTTGTCACCAAAAGCCCCACCAGCAGTGACACATCTACATGTCTATAAATTCCCTATCTATGGGCAGGTCACACATCTTGTCTGCCACTACTTGTCACAAAAAGCCCCACTAGCAGTGACACATCTACATGTCTATAAATTCCCTGTCTATGGGCAGGTCACACGTCTTGTCTGCCACTAATTGTCACCAAAAGCCCCACCAGCAGTGACACGTCTACATGTCTATAAATTCCCTATCTATGGCCAGGCTACATGTGTCGCGTCTGCCATTACTTGAAGTTTTGCATTCTTATATCTCCTACAGGCAAGCTCTTTGGTGCTGCCAAATCTGCTATTTTTATCTACATATATTCCACGTTTCATGATAACTGTACATGTGCCTTTACTGTTATGGTAGTACTGATTGTCATCCAGCCAGTTTAATCCTGGCAGGGAATTTCTGATTCCTTAATAACGCTGTCATTGTTCATGAGAGCTCTTTTTCTTCCATCAGTATTGGTTTGCATTTCTGTTTGTCACATAATGCGCAATCTTGCTAAAGTTTGGTGATTTACCAGTTTCATTCCCCTGTAAAACGGACCACCATTGTATAATTAATGAATATGCATTTAAACAGCAATAAAATAAAAAATATGTCATCCATATATCTGAATTATGTCGGGAAATTCCTATATTTTCAGGAAAGAATTCCTGCATTTCTCCTGTATATTTGTTTAGAGGCACTGTGAGCACTGTGGGCTGAATATTGCTTTGTGTAATAGCCTAATAGACAGTTAAATCAGTTAATATTTCTGTAACTGTTACTGGGAACTTTGAGCTAAAGAACTACAGCACCTGGAGACTAGAATTAATGTTGAACAATCAGTTAATGAATTGCTCATTTCTCACACAGGTGTCCTCACAGTTAGAACTTTGAGCTAAAGAGCTACAGCACCTGGAGACTAGAATTAATGTTGAACAATCAGTTAATGAATTGCTCATTTCTCACACAGGTGTCCTCACAGTTAGAACTTTGTGCTGAAGAACTACAGCACCTGTAGACTAGAATTAATGTTGAACAATCAGTTAATGAATTGCTCATTTCTCACACAGGTGTCCTCACAGTTAGAACTTTGAGCTAAAGAACTACAGCACCTGTAGACTAGAATTAATGTTGAACAATCAGTTAATGAATTGCTCATTTCTCACACAGGTATCCTCACAGTTAGAACTTTGAGCTAAAGAACTACATCACCTGGAGACTAGAATTAATGTTGAACAATCAGTTAATGAATTGCTCATTTCTCACACAGGTGTCCTCACAGTTAGAACTTTGAGCTAAAGAACTACAGCACCTGGAGACTAGAATTAATGTTGAACAATCAGTTAATGAATTGCTCATTTCTCACACAGGTGTCCTCACAGTTAGAACTTTGGGCTAAAGAACTACAGCACCTGGAGACTAGAATTAATGTTGAACAATTAGTTAATGAATTGCACATTTCTCACACAGGTGTCCTCACAGTTAGAACTTTGAGCTAAAGAACTACAGCACCTGTAGACTAGAATTAATGTTGAACAATCAGTTAATGAATTGCTCATTTCTCACACAGGTATCCTCACAGTTAGAACTTTGAGCTAAAGAACTACATCACTTGGAGACTAGAATTAATGTTGAACAATCAGTTAATGAATTGCTCATTTCTCACACAGGTATCCTCACAGTTAGAACTTTGAGCTAAAGAACTACATCACCTGGAGACTAGAATTAATGTTGAACAATCAGTTAATGAATTGCTCATTTCTCACACAGGTGTCCTCACAGTTAGAACTTTGAGCTAAAGAACTACAGCACCTGGAGACTAGAATTAATGTTGAACAATCAGTTAATGAATTGCTCATTTCTCACACAGGTGTCCTCACAGTTAGAACTTTGGGCTAAAGAACTACAGCACCTGGAGACTAGAATTAATGTTGAACAATTAGTTAATGAATTGCTCATTTCTCACACAGGTGTCCTCACAGTTAGAACTTTGGGCTAAAGAACTACAGCACCTGGAGACTAGAATTAATGTTGAACAATCAGTTAATGAATTGCTCATTTCTCACACAGGTGTCCTCACAGTTAGAACTTTGTGCTGAAGAACTACAGCACCTGTAGACTAGAATTAATGTTGAACAATCAGTTAATGAATTGCTCATTTCTCACACAGGTGTCCTCACAGTTAGAACTTTGGGCTAAAGAACTACAGCACCTGGAGACTAGAATTAATGTTGAACAATCAGTTAATGAATTGCTCATTTCTCACACAGGTGTCCTCACAGTTAGAACTTTGTGCTGAAGAACTACAGCACCTGGAGACTAGAATTAATGTTGAACAATTAGTTAATGAATTGCTCATTTCTCACACAGGTGTCCTCACAGTTAGAACTTTGGGCTGAAGAACTACAGCACCTGGAGACTAGAATTAATGTTGAACAATCAGTTAATGAATTGCTCATTTCTCACACAGGTGTCCTCACAGTTAGAACTTTGGGCTGAAGAACTACAGCACCTGGAGCTTTGCTCTGACACCAGTAAGGCTGAACAGATTCTGCAGATGCATAACGACAGTGTCATGCACATGCAGAGCTGCACCTTTGAGGTGTTGCAGCGTGGACAGGAACTTTGTCAGGTAAAAACTATAGCGTGTGCGCAGTATTGATGTATACATTTAAATAGCATTAATTGTAAATTAATACGCAATTTGTAAATTTTTAGATGAAGTTTGTGTACAATTACTAAATTTGGATACATGAGGAATGTACAGAATTGATAGATGAAACACCTGGTGTGTTGCTTAAATGGACTGCTTTGGTGGCCTAATGGTTAGAACATCCGCCTCGAAGTCGGAAGAGGGGCCTCCGTGGCTCAGTCGGTTAGCGCAGCGTAATGACCCAGGGGCCTCTCACCAATGCGGTCGCTGTGAGTTAAAGTCCAGCTCATGCTGGCTTCCTCTCCGGCCGTAAGTGGGAAGGTCTGCCAGCAACCTGCGGATGGTTGTGGGTTTCCCCCGGGCTGTGCCCGGTTTCCACCCACCATAATGCTGGCCGCCGACGTATAAGTGAAATATTCTTGAGTATGGCGTAAAACACCAATCAAAAAAAAAAAAAATCAAAAATCGAAGTCGGAAGAGACAGGGATCAAATCCAGGTCATACCAAAGACTTTAAAAATGGTTCCTCCTGCGTCCTCACATGGCGCTTAGCGCTGAGAGGCTAGAGCAGGAAAACAGGACTGGTTATGCGGTGTCATAATGTGACTGGGGTGGGGTGTCTTCAGCATGATATATCAGTGGCGGCAGCACTTTGGCGGAATGGACTTGCCCTGCCACAATAAGACACAGTATGTACAGACGCATCTAATAATTCCTCCTCGTCATATGACGGAAAAACATCATTCATTCTTTCTTTCTTTCTTTCATTCATTCATTCATTCTTTCTTTCTTTCTTTCTTTCTTTCTTTCTTTCTTTCTTTCTTTCTTTCATTCATTCATTCATTCTTTCATTCATTCATTCATTCATTCTTGCTTAAATGATATCAGATGCTGAATATATCATGGTTTAGAATAGGTGTTTGAGACATAAGGTGTGTCACAGGCTCATGATATCATATCATTTAAGGCAGTATATGTCGTTTCCACAGCTGTTTGAGACATCAAGTATGCAGCTCATGACATATGGCATATCAACAGTATATGTCGTTTCCACAGCTGTTAGAGACAAGTATGCAGCTCATGACATATGGCATATGACATATGGCATATGACATAAACTCAGCATATCTCATTTCCACAGGTGTTCAGATGTCTGGTGTCCATGTCATGATATCGTATGCACTTAACACAGTATATCTCATTTCGTTCAGGTGTTTGAGACGTCCGGTGTCCAGCTGATGGCAGACAGCCAATACGATGCTCAAACCAGGATTCAGGTTTTGCTGGAATTCCTTCACGAACGCGAACTTGACCTGGAGAACCTGGCAGAGAGCAAGAGGCTTCAGCTCGAACAGTGTGTTCAACTTCGACATTTTGAAATCGAGGCCAGACAGGTGAGGGAGGGGTCATTAAATGGTCTGTTGATCATGTTAATGTTGCTTATAGTTCCATAATCCTTAGGATCACTGACTTAGCTTGTGGACAGTTGACAAAACGTGAGAAATATCACCCGAAATATGACAGAATGGAAATTAAGCTTCACACTGTTTATTTGGTCTGATTTTTGAAATATTTTATATATATATATATATATATATATATATATATATATATATATATATATATATGGACGTTTTTTGACATGATGTTGCCACATCCGGCTAGGATGTTGCCACATCAGGCTAGGATGTTGCCACATCAGGCTAGGATCATGAACAGTAGTAACTTAACATCAGTAAAGCTCAGCATACATGAATGCTTAAGACTCAACTCAACTCAGCTCAGGTGGTTGTTCACAGGGGTATTCTGTCACTGATAGACCTGTGTCTTTGAAGTGAATGGACATACAGGTAACAGCCCTGGAGTACAACTCCCATTGATTCACATCGTTAATTTTGTATACAGGAGTGCTTACGATGTTCGGGTTGAGTTCAGGTGGTCCTAAAGCTTTTGTGTATGCAAGTCTTGGTTTACTTCCCTTGATGCTGAGCATACGTCTGAGAGAAATAGGCCAAGTTCTTGTTTTTGGTGCAGAGTTGCAAAGTGAAATTTATTGGCTAGTGAACTGTGTCGGTAAAGGCTCTTGGATATTTGAAACTTGATGTAAAAATTCACGAGAAAAAGAGTTACAGCCAATCAGAATGATGTTTCACTCATTAAAACTTGTTAATATGTGATAGGTTTTGAGTTAAGGTTAATCTCTAAATATCATCTTTATTCGCTCGTTAACAGGTGATCAGTTGGATTAGGAATGGAGAGACAATGCTGACCTCCAGTTTTATGTGCCCCAACTCCCTGCCAGAGGCTGACCAGCTCAAACAACAACATGAGCAGTTCCAGATGGCTATTGAGGTCAGTACAGTGTAGCCTTAATCCTCGATAAACTTTACCACAGATATAGCGCATGATTTGACATGTTACAGGAATCTCAGTTATCAGTGGCATAGTTAACATGCTAGCAAAGCAAACTGACACAGGAGCCTTTCGCCAATGCGGTCACTGTGAGTTCAAGTCCAGCTCATACTGGCTTCCTCTCCAGCCATATGTCACAACTTTCTGCCAGAATTCCCTTGGACTCTGCCTGGTTTCCTCCCACCACAATGCTGGCCATATGAGTGACATATTCGTGAGAAAAGTACAACACCGATCAAATAAATAAATATTACAGGAATTCCATAAGATTAGGCTATTTCATAATTTCTGTGAAGTTTGTATGTGCGCCTACCCAATTAATACATTCTAAGTGTCAAAATCTTATGAATAATGTTTTCAAATTGCATAAAACTTTGTGTTTCGTGAGTTATGGTTGCCAGTGTTCAAATGTAACTGTCAACAGCAGGCTAAATGCATGTTGATGCTGAAGAATTCATTAAGAAAGACATTTTACAGGGGGAATGTCTGTCTTTTTTAATTGTGAGATATGAAGAGGCAGAACAAAAATATTCAGTATAGACTTTGAATAACAATAGGAACTTATATTTAAGGTTGGTGCCAACCTGCTTGTCTCACACAGAAGCCAATCAGATAACTGTGGCTAGATGAGTATGTGTGTACTATTGGTACTGATTGATTGGCTGCCAAGATTAGGGGTCAAAGGTGAAAACTTCTGGGTTGGAAATGATCGATGGACCAGAGTGCAGACAAAATGTGATCTGATTGTATTTATTTATAGCACTAGTAATTCAGTTTTAATGCCTTTCATTTCAGTGTATCTCACATAACAACCAGTCTTTTGCTTCTGTGAAAAGACAACAGTATTGAGCATTTTTGTGGCATTCACAGTTTACGCATTGAGAAATAGTGCCAGCATATTTCTTTGCCCTAATTCTTCAGTCTTTCTGTATGTGAAAGAGCAACTTTCGGTGTGATTTATGTGTGTTTTTACTTTTATTTTGGAGACAAAAACTACATTGCTTGGGTTGGCCAATTTCGGAGCTTCACAAAATGTAAAATTTGCTCAGTCTACACAGAATCATGCCCCAAAAATGTGCTTGCAAAAATGTCTCAGGAACATGTGAATTACAGTATTTGTGATTATGCAACAGTTTTTTCCCCTGTCATAATCATTCATTCTGAATCCTATGATGTGGGAAATGCTTATCACCTGTAGACTCACCTGCAGACTCAACTTAATTAAAATAATGAATTGCCTTTAAAAGCCGTGGGTAAAAGTGTGAAATCTTCACCCAAGCCTAAGGGCTAGGGCTCATCTTATACACCAAGAACTATTGTTGGAAATACATGTAAGATGGCATGGGCAAATACAAGGGCTGTAGAGCCTTTGGAAAGGCCGTTGCTGTCTTGTAGGAGCTCTTTAGTCTCTCGGGACCAGCTCACATTCTAGCAGCGTAGCGGTTAGAAATAAAGTTACAGATGCATCGACAACCATTATTGGCTTAATATGAGGACAGTGTTTCCTGATTGACTTAAATTTTCATTTTCTTTAAATTTTACATCGGAGAGAAGTAGTTGAAGTCGTATGACAGAAAGTTAATCAGAATTTATCAATGTTCATGTAATGTGTGTGTTGTTGTATTCAGAACATTTTCAGGGCTCTGTTACAGGATTGATTGACTGACCCTTTTTGAACTACATGTAGGCACACCTAACCAAGATCGCAAAAGGTTTTCCAAGAAATTGTCAGCGGACCCTTTGTTAAAATGTAAAATATTAAAAAGTTCTACACGGATGTAAATTTTAAGTGAATTTTAAGGAAAAATACATAAATTTTGCATTTCACTTGGAACTTTAATAACATGTGTACATGTATAAAAGACATCAAACAAAATAGTAAGTAAATACTGTACTTGTAGGAGAAGATGAAAACAAATACATGTG
Organism: Liolophura sinensis; assembly: GCF_032854445.1. Taxonomy (NCBI): domain Eukaryota; kingdom Metazoa; phylum Mollusca; class Polyplacophora; order Chitonida; family Chitonidae; genus Liolophura; species Liolophura sinensis. Next base: position 3,448,495 of record NC_088298.1, on the reverse strand, counting down.
AAAATTTGGCCTATTTGATGATTGACATTGCATGCTATTGTAGCATTAATAGACAGGTGTAACAGCTTTTCTGCTACATGTCCCTGAGGAGATGAGGTTTGGTGGTTTGCAGACATCCCCGGTGGGGTTTATGTGGTTGTCTGACATGCAAGACTGATCATTTTCTATTAATACATGGTAATTTATGACAGATGGCTTTATCAATTCAACACAGGTAAAACTGAAGGAGGTGAGGGATAGTATTATTAAATTTTAATTACTGATAAATTTTTTCGTGAGGAGTGTTATTTGAAATAGAGAATTTGACAAACAAATGATACTGGTATAGATCCCTAAACAAAATTCGGTTTTGAAAGCAAGTTTTCGAAGCGGACCCAGGGGAGAGTAAATCATGACATGATAGTAATCTTGGAAGATAGAGGGGGTTAGCCATGTGTCAAGAAAAAAGTTATGTCTTCATCCAAAAATATAAAAAAAAAATATAAATCCCCACTTGTTATTAATGTCTCTAGGGTAGATGTGTTCATATTCATGTCACAGTTTTACTGCAGGGTGTTTTTGGCACGTGGCTGTTTGGGTCAAAAGTCATGGACGTCAGATAATTGAGATAAAATACACTTATTCTTTATGACAGTGTTTTATTTCATCAGTGAGTATGACAAGACTGTGGTATTGATTCATCCTTTGTATACTTGTGGCTGATGTGGTCTTTGTTTGAAATTGACGGGGAGAGTTTCCAACACAAAGTGATCAGGATTGTGATGCTTAAGATTCAGATGTGAGTTTAGGGATAACCTGAAACGTAAGTTTGTTTCTTTAGGAGCAGTGATAAAGATGGGAAGTCTGTTTCTTCAGAGGCAGTGATAATGATGGGAAGTCTGTTTCTTCAGAGGCAGTGATAAAGATGGGAAGTCTGTTTCTTCAGAGGCAGTGATAAAGATGGGAAGTCTGTTTCTTTTGAGGCTGTGTGTGAAGAATGATGGGAAGTCTGTTTCTTTAGAGGCAGTGATAATGATGGAAAGTTTGTTTCTTTTGAGGCAGTGATAATGATGGAAAGTTTGTTTCTTTTGAGGCAGTGATAATGATGGAAAGTTTGTTTCTTTTGAGGCAGTGATAATGATGGAAAGCGTGTTTCTTCAGAGGCAGTGATAAAGATGGGAAGTCTGTTTCTTTTGAGGCTGTGATAATGATGGAAAGTGTGTTTCTTCAGAGGCTGTGATAATGATGGAAAGTTTGTTTCTTTAGAGGCAGTGATAATGATGGAAAGTGTGTTTCTTTAGAGGCAGTGATAATGATGGAAAGCGTGTTTCTTCAGAGGCAGTGATAATGATGGAAAGTTTGTTTCTTTAGAGGCAGTGATAACGATGGAAAGTATGCTTCTTCAGAGGCAGTGATAATGATGGAAAGTGTGTTTCTTCAGAGGCTGTGATAATGATGGAAAGTTTGTTTCTTTAGGAGCAGTGATAATGATGGAAAGTTTGTTTCTTTAGAGGCAGTGATAATGATGGAAAGCGTGTTTCTTCAGAAGCAGTGATAATGATGGAAAGTTTGTTTCTTTAGGAGCAGTGATAATGATGGAAAGTTTGTTTCTTTAGAGGCAGTGATAATGATGGAAAGTTTGTTTCTTCAGAAGCAGTGATAATGATGGAAAGTTTGTTTCTTTAGAGGCAGTGATAATGATGGAAAGTTTGTTTCTTTAGAGGCAGTGATAATGATGGAAAGTTTGTTTCTTTAGAGGCTGTGATAATGATGGAAAGTATGTTTCTTTTGAGGCTGTGTGTGAAGAATGATGGAAAGTCTGTTTCTTTAGAGGCTTGATAATGATGGGAAAATCTGTTTCTTTAGGGGCTCTGACAATGATGGAAAAATCTGTTTCTTTAGGGGCTCTGACAAAAATGAGAGAAAAATCTATTTCTTCAGAGGCTGTAGAAAAGGATAGAAAAGTCTGTTTCTTTCTGTGGTAATGATAGATAAGTCACTTTCTTTCAAGGCTGTGGTAATGATGGAAAAGTCTGTGTCTTCAGAGACTGTGATAATGATGGAAAAGTCTGTTTCTTTCAAGGCTGTGGTAATGATAGAAAAGCCGCTTTCTTTCAAGGCTGTGTTAATGATGGAAAAGTCTCTTTCTTCAGAGGATGCAATAATGATAGAAAAATCTGTTGTTTTCGAGGCTGTGGTAATGATAGAAAAGTCGCTTTCTTTCAATACTGTGGTAATGATAGAAAAGTCTGTTGCTTTCGAGGCTTTGATTACTGTAGAAAGTGTAATATACATGTACTTACATCAATGTTTCCATGTTCAGATGTGTTGTGGGCATGACGTTACAAGCTTACTTGTTTAGTGCTGACAGTGGAAGTGTAAACAGTCATCAGATAATGCTAGTTTTACATTTGATGACTTTTATTTGGGCTTAGTTGATTTAGCGTATCATAGCCTGATGATCGTTTTCGTGTTCAAATTTTGACAGGATATGACCAGGAGTTAAGCTGTGCCAGAACTTCAGTAATCTGTTTTGGACAAAGGTTTCACATGGTTCACATTAGGGACAGTGACAGTGAAGTGAAAGCGTGAAGACTATGATAATGATACATGAAAATGCATTGTAAAGCATTCCCTTAATCCCCTCCCCAAATCCCCCCACCCTCCACCCCACCACCACACACGCATGTATGTTTTTTCCCCCTCAAGCCTGGTTTCCTCCAATCATAATACTGGCCGCCGTCGTATAAGTGAAATATTCTTGAGTACAGCGTAAAACACCAATCAAATAAATACATAAATAAATAAATTTTTCCTCTCAAAAATAAATTCTTTCTGTAGCATTTCAAACAGGGAGATGTGTAGTAACTTCCTCGTTTTCTAAAATTTATCCTCTTTTTTCGTTTTTTTGTCCTTCCAGAAAACGCACATGAGCGTGGTGCAGATTACCCAGAAGGCAGAGGCCATGATCCAGGGTGGCCATTACAACTCCGAGCTTGTGCGAGCGATCGCAGAAAATGTGACAATGACATGGCAGCAGTTAATGTACCACGCAGAAGAGCGGCACAAGCTAGTCATGGCCTCCATGAACTGGTACAAGACCGCAGAACAGGTGAGCAGAGGCTCTGATTGGATGAAAGTGTGGCCAATGAATGGTCTTGAACTGAATGCTGTATTTAGCCTAAAATTTCACTGAGAAAGTGCATTTTTACATGGAAATGAAAGTCATGAATTATTGTATTTGGTGTTGACCCCGGCACTTAAATCCTCCTATCTTTCAAACAAACATTAAAACAGTTTTCTAAGATCAATAAAACTCTCAGAATCAAAGAAATAAATCAATAGAATAGATTAATGCTCACCGGTATCTGCTGAGGACATGTCTGAAGAGAGTTAGTGTTTGGCTGTCTGTAGGTGTGCTCTGTCCTGGAGAGTTTGGATCGAGAGTATCAGCGTGACGAGGATTGGTGTAGCACAGAGCGGGCGAACGCTGCGGACAAAGTGTCGTACCTCCATCAGCTCATCATCAAGCATCAGGACCAGAAAGAGGCCTTCCTGAAGGTAAATTGAGCTGGGTGTAAACTCGTTCGATTAGAATGAATGAGTGACTGATTACACCCTCTGCACAGTATTTTAGCCATATCGTGGTGAGCAGTGAATATGATATTCAACGCCTAACAACGGTGGAATGAGGATTTGTTGATTCCCCATGCTCCTACTGTCCTCAGGAGCCTCAGTGACCATAAACGGTCAGTGACCCTGATTGTCTTTTACGCATTCTAACGTTTGTTTAAGACCAGTTGTTTGTCACCAGTATGGGGTACATATGTGTGTACATATGTGTGCACCACATGTGTAGGAAATCTCTTCAGTGACTTGCCAAAAGTCGGTGGTTTAATTAATCCAGGCCGGTGTAAGTGAAAAAATTTTCAGCAGGATCAATCAATCAATCAATATAGCTTTAAATGTAGTAGAAGTTCAGAGGAGTTGTCTTTCTTGTCTATTCCTATGCCCCAGTTACAGCTGCATGCGCCTTTATTTTGTGAAAGGTGATTTACATACTTTACATTCCATTTTAGTTTCCCCCCACGTCCTAACTAGATTACTCCATCCCTAAATCCTGAAAATTATCAAATAAGTAAGACGTCTTTAGTACAGCATGAACTACTTCATTACTTTGGTCGCTGTGAGTTCAAGTCCAGCTCCTTCTGGCCTCCTCTCCAGCTGTATGTGCGAAGGTCTGCCAGCAACCTATAGATGCTGTCCGGCTTCCTCCCACCATAATGCCGAACGCCGTCGTATAAGTGAAATATTCATGAGTACGACGTAAAACTCAAATACATGAATAAAGAACAACTCTGTTATGTAGCTCTAATTGTTGCAGATTTTTCTGCTATTTCATGTATTCCTTCTCGTATAAACTTGCAAGTTGTACTGTCTAGATTAGGCCATGCGTGTCTCTCAGGTGTGGCAGCTTGCAGCCACAGACATGTGTCATAATCCTTGTTTTCATCAGGGCAGATTGAAATTGATTGAAACTTTCTCAATGAAGAAATCACCTATTGATGGATGGATTTACCCAGTGTTGTTGTTGTCCATTGTTGGAGGGATTTCGTCCAATCAATAAGCTTGTGCTGTTGCTGTTGCAGGCGTGCACTCTGGCCAGACGGACTGCAGACACGTTCCTGAAGTATGTTCACAGAAATCTGCACTTCATGGGAATGCAGTTGAAGGCCCGCAGTCCTGAGGCCCCACGTCAAAGGTGAGCGGAAAGTTTGAAAATTTGTAATCGTTGAGGAAGGCTAGAACGAGTGTAAACAATGGTGGTTAGCTGACTTTGCATTACATTAAGATTTTATAGTAAGTGACCTAAAATTTCACCCCCAACTGCCACCATTTTCCTCCCACCATCATGTTCGCCGCCATCGTATAAGTGAAATACTCTTGAGTACAGCGTAAAACACAATCAGATATATAAATAAATAAATCAATTTTCTTTTTTTTATTTGATTGGAGCTTTAACGCCTTCTCAATATATCACGTAATACTGACTAACGCAAAGAAAACAGGTCAAGATGTTTACAGGTATATTTTCAAAACTTCTTGTATTTAGAAGACAAAGATGGTTGTGAGTTTTGTTTTGTGATATTTTGGAAATTAAATTTTGGCAAATTTTTCTGACTTCCCTTTTTTTTTTTTTCTTTTTTTTTTTGTTATAGCCACCCTCGATCAGCTGTTCCAGCAGGAGAACCTAGTGCTAGAAATTCTGGACTGTTCGGAAGAAGAAGCTTGATCAGTGCCATCAATATGCTCTGTTTGAGCGCAGTGCTAAGCAGGTGATTACAAATAGTGCTTACTTGGCCAGTGCCATCAATATGCTCTGTTTTAGAGCAGTGCTAAGCAGGTGATTACAAATAGTGCTTACTTGACCAGTGGCATCAATATGCTCTGTTTTAGAGCAGTGCTAAGCAGGTGATTTACAAATAGTGCTTACTTGGCCAGTGCCATCAATATGCTCTGTTTTAGAGCAGTGCTAAGCAGGTGGATTACAAATAGTGCTTACTTGGCCAGTGCCATCAATATGCTCTGTTTTAGAGCAGTGCTAAGCAGGTGATTACAAATAGTGCTTACTTGGCCAGTGCCATCAATGTGCTCTGTTTTAGAGCAGTGCTAAGCAGGTGATTACAAATAGTGCTTGCTTGGCCAGTGCCATCAATATGCACACAAGGTTCAAACTGGTTATAAAGAAATTCTTGGCAAGGCTCTTCCATGAAATTTTACTGCATGTATGTCTTTTTTCTTAAAATTTTCTTAATTTTTCTTCATTGTCATGAAAAGTTAAGAAAAGTTTGCTGCATTGTCTTGGAATATTTTAAGGAGTGAACAATTTATAAAGAGACTGAACTTAAGACTGGAGGTCATGGAGACCTAGGTCATGAGAAAAAAAAAATCTATATACTGTTGTGAAATATAGATGGTATTTCCATAAAGGTGAATTATTTTCATAAAGCTGTTCTGGATATATCTGTAGATGTACAGGGTTATATTTACAGTATCCTTATTTCCTCAACCATCTTGGTAGGTTTGAGACAGGGTCTTTGTTGCCAAAGTTTTAGTAGTTGTTGTTTCTTTGAAAGTTTTTGAATTAAGATTAATAGTGCCAGTGTGTAATAGATAAAAAATTGGACACTGGTGTGTGACGAAAGAGAACTTACCCTGCTGAACAGCTGTTACAAATTGTTCCGTATAATAAATTGGTATGGGAACAAAGGTCATAATGTTTGATCATTACCCTGAAAATAAAAATGTTGGCCTCAAACTGAGCTCTGGTCATCACAAAGATGACTGACATGCAAGTACACAAGTGATGTTTTCCTTGTACTTTATCCACTTTCAGTGTGGTTTTATATGTCACACCTCTAAATCAAATATTGGATGATCTCAGTTTTTGTTAAGGTTGCTTTTCAGAAGAGCTTGAAATATCAAACATTTTGACCCAGACTGTAAATGTAATATCTGTCTAATATAGGTATAAAATAAAAGAAAATGAGTTTGCCTTCACCCTCTCGTGACCCAAAGAACAAAGAAATTCGAAGACAAGAAATCACTGTTAAATGACAGAACAGAAACACCTCTGTTGTTGTTGTGTAGAGCTAATCACAGTGTGTGTTGTGTACATTTAGCATTATGGCAGGGTTCTGAGAGAGTGCTTTACTTGTCTAGGCACCAATCTTTTGTATCTTCTCTGCCTCGATCAGTCTTGGTCTGCCGTGCTGTCACACGTGGGGGTTTATCTCCCTTGTGGCTCGCCGAGTCACTTTGTACCTGATTAATGTTGGATTTAACGGGCTTGTAAATCTAACACCCCACCATGGCGACATCAGCAAGCAAACAAAAAAAAGAGCAAGTCCCCCCCCCCCCAGCCATCATGTCTGTTTATTGACAGTGATTTCTCTTCTGCATTTATAAGTTTGTTTATAACATGGCGTCATAGGTGGGTTAAGCTGGTAAATTGTTTGTTTTCCAGTTTTCAATCAGGTACTTTGTAATAGCAGGGACAAATCCAAGCAAACTGAAACTGTATGTTGTGCACACTTTTTGCAATTAAGGGTGCGTAAAGATTTTCTTTTCCTTTGCTTTGAAATTTGTAGAGTTGTTCCATTTTAAGGATTTTGGACTGTGTTAATGGTTACAAGTGTACAGTTTTATTTTGTCATCCTCCCTGGCTTATACAGTAGTTAAAATCTATTGTGAACAAATTTACACAGTGTTTCTCTGAAGAGGTCATTTGATAAGAGGTCAAATGAATGCATTTCCTTTCCAAATTAATCTTAAACAATACAGAGCTGTTAGCATTGTTCAGGGTTCACCTTTGTTCCGCATATGATGGAGGATAACGGAACGTGAGGATTCTGTCTGGGATGTTTCTCAGAAAACCAGGTTATTCATCGACACAAACACATACAGCGTTATTTTTGACAAGACCTCTGTATTTTGTGGGATTTGCGGAGATCTTCTGAAGCTAACCCAGTCTGTTTTGTGTTATCTTTGACTCTATAATGTGTGTGCGTATATTTTCTTGTAAGTAAATCCCCTAAAAAAAATTGTCGTTCAAGAGGTAAAAAATGGGTGTGGTTTAAACGTTGCGATGAGCAGAAGTTATTGGGAGTTATCAAAAGTTTGATTCTTGAATATCGAGCGTATCACTCAGTACCGTAAAATTGGCTCTGAGAAAGTTGGAATGTGTGAATATTGTCTTTTGATTGTTTTTTTTTTTTTTTGAATTTTTTTTTGGTTTGATTTAAGCAGTAAAGAATGAAATATCTGAGGTTAATACAGGAGTTGAGCACGTGTGTACGTGGGCAGTAGATGTGCGTAGGCTTCAGAGTGCAATAGCAACAGCCTCTGTTGACGCAGGGATTTTCTTCTGAATCAGTCTTTGTTGAGATTTAAGGTGGTTGTGGGAAAGATGTTTAACCCTTTGTCTCCTGGTTAGATGAAAATCGAGAAACATACAGCTTTATCTGAAATTTATTAATGCTTGTTTGGATTCAGTTATAAAGTTATGAAATTAAGAGAAAGTACTGAGTTTTGATTTTTTTTTAAATTTTGATTATTGTGCACGTTTTTGTCTTTCAGACAATATTTGTTTTTTTGAGAACCAGGTTTTGCTCTGGCACTGTTGTGTTTTGTGATGCAAGGACAAGGGTTAAATGTTACATACAAAAATATTTGGTTATGGAAGCACCTGGCTGTCTATGTGTACATTAAAGCTGTCATTCAGTTAGCATTTGTTAACATGAAAGTCTGACGTTGTGGACACGGCTGAAGTTTAGAAATGCCGTTGCAAGTCTTGACGATGAAACTAAAGGCAAATTATGTCAATTTCGGTCTTGGATTTATGTCCTGTGGGTGCATTGGAAAACAGGACTTAAAATTAATTTGGATACTTTGGGCAGGCAGAGAAGTAAGTTTTGTGTGATTTTTTCTTTCTATTTTGTAAAAAGAAAAATAATAACAAAAAACAATAGTTATCTTTTATTTGGAAGAATAACTTTCTTTTTCAAATAATTGTGAATGTTATAAAGAAGTAGAAATCAGCAGCAAAGTTTCTGATTTTGTGGTATTTTGACATCAGTTTTGGAAATTCATGTGGATGTAAAATTTTCAGATGGATACGTGCAATATTTAAACTTGAAATAAAGTATTATGTTCTGTATACAATGCAGAGATGAAGAAGAGGAAAGTGTGAATTAATTTTCACATGGATTTAGGAAAATTTGTAGGGAAGTAAAAATTTACTGATGAATACATACGATTTTGTTTATTTTAGTGTTTGTTGGCATTTAGACTTCTACAGAACCATAAATATAAGCACCAAAGAGTTAAATATCTCATGTCTCCTTGTTATTCCCTATAAAATAATTGTGCTTTGAGGTAATAATTGTCAGCAGTGAGCAGTATACATTATTATTATTTTCCTGATATTTTCTTGATTGATATTGGTGTTTAATTTATATTGATGTAGACATTTTGTTTACATTGGGCATTTTTAATTCTGATATTGATATTTATATGTAGTTAGTATTGATACTTTTGTTAATATTGATATTTTGTTGACATTAACATTTTTCTTGACTTTGACATTTTCTTGATATAAAAATTTTGTTGGTAAGGAAATTTTGTTGGTAAGGAAATTTACAGTACAGTATTTTCTTCATATTGTCATTTTTTGTGTAATATTTATGGGGATATTGCTGTTTGTGTGGATATTGACATATTGTTGATATTGCTATTATTGTTGATATTGCTATCATTGTTGATATTGCTGTCATTGTTGATATTGCTATTTGTGCGTTTGGATATTGACCTGTTGTTACTTTTGCCATGTTGTAGGCCCTGGACTGGATTCATGACACAGGAGAGTTTTATTTGTCCACACACACCAATGTCGGGGAGAGTCCTCAGGAAACTGAGGCTCTCCTTAAGGAGCACCATGAGTTTAAGGCAACGGCTAAGGTCAGTGTCTCTCGTAGGACTGAATCCACAAAATCTTGCCTCACTTCAGTGAAAATTTGAAATACAGTTTTCTTAGAGCTTAGTTTTGGACCCTAGAAATGAAAATTTTAGCATTTTGGCACCAAAAGTAAACTTTTATGACGTATATTTACATTTAAAAGTGAAATCTGCAATGTTTGGTTGAAATCCTCGGTGATTGGTTGAAATGCTCAGTGTTTGTTTGACATTTGTTTGTCCTGAGTTGCTTCTTTTTCACAATGGTTTGCCCTTCTTCACTCTGTTTCGGTTGTTTTCAGTGTTTTTCTTATTCTACATATTTTGTCAACACTCCTGTCTTACTGACTTAATCTTTTTGCTTTTCTTTTTCAGGAAACCAAAGAAAAAGTCAAACTCTTGTTACAGTTGGCCGAGAGTTTAGTCACCAAAGGTCATCCCCATGCCAACAGCATCAAGTCGTGGGTGTCTGCTGTAGACAAAAGGTACAAGGACTTTTCCTCTCGTATGGAGAAGTACCGAGTCCGATTGGAGACAACTCTGGGTTTAACTGAAGAGGTAAGTCAAGAGGTGATCAATGCAAAGATGGACATTAGTCCTGAAAGGCTTTTTCAGTAATTTGTGGATGACTGATGAAGAGAGTTTAAATGTGGAGGTACAGTGTCATGAAACATTGTAAATCAGTCTTTAGCTTGTTGTTCAAAGTACAGGCATAACTTAACACCTCGAGTTTCGACATGAATGCCAATAACAGTGAAAGCAGTCTTATTACAGGTAAATTTAGTTGTGGTTTATTTAAAAAGTACTGTATGTATTGAGCTGAGATTTTGTATACATGTAAAACACAGTAACAAGAAGGGGACCGTTGATGCCCTGCAGGTGTTTTAATTAGCGTAAATTTTAATACCAAATTCATGACTGTCACATTTCATTTGTGCATTAAATCCAGGTGAAGGTGAAGGTTTCAGTACTCCCTGTATTGAACTGACGTGTCTCATTTGTGTGTCTCATACAGATGAGCCCATAGCTGGGAATGTCTGACGGCAACCAGTGGATGGTTGTGGGTTTCCCAGGGTTCTTCCCGGTTTCCTCCCACCATATTGCTGCCCTCTGTCATATGAGTGAAATACTCATGAGTACGGTGTAAAACAACAGTTAAACAAATAAATAAATTTATACGTATGGACTTTCTTGACATGATGTTTCTAGTCTAATAAATAAATAAATAAACAAATAAATAAATACAGGTGAGCTTTTTGGTAGCTTTGCCAAGTTTGTAACTTGTCTCTTAAATCAGCTTGGCAGAAATGACCTTGGCTAGTTTTATGTCATTAGTGTCCCTGCATTCATCTGGATTGACCTGCTCAAGTTAGATTACGTTTGAAAGTTGTTGAAAATCACACAGACAAGTGGTCCATTCCCTTCTCATGCAGATCAATTTGTTTTCAGCCACAATCGACACCCCAACAGCCTCCACAGCAAGAGGGCAAGACTCATCACAGCGAATCAGAAGATCGCCATAGTGACCCTACAATTGAAGAAAAACTACAACACACCTCAAAGGAGCTGACCGAGGAAAAGAGGCGGTCTGCTCGACGAAGAGAGTACGTGCCGTGTTTCTCGTTTCTTATTTGTTGGTGGCAGGATAAATTGTTTTAAAAACTTCATGTACTTTTACATGAAGGTTTAAGTTGATATTTTTCTGAATAATTACTGTTATCTCAACTGTGTTTGCTGAGTTTCAGACAGCTTAAGAATGTTTCAAATGACAGTAAGTTGAAGGATGTATACAGTATGTTGGGCCCATATGTAGTGTGTAAAGAATTATGGAAAGGCATGTCAACATGCAAAGCTGAACGTTTATGATTTATTGAGTTACGTTCTCCTCTTGAATGTTTCGCTCTCCGTTCGGATTCTCCTACTGTATGCCATATAACATTTTCTCGCAAACATGTTGTCTGCATTCGTATATGTGAAATACCCCACCTTCCAATCTTCTTAGCCTTGAATCATAAAATAATTAGTGACAGAATTTCATATGTTTTTCTTTTCTGAACTACAGGTTTATTATGGCTGAACTGTTACAAACAGAGAGGGCGTATGTCAAGGATCTCGAAGTCTGTCTCAATGTGAGTAATTGCCAGGAATTGTTGTAGCCTCAGTGTGAGTAATTTCCAGGTATTGTTCTAACCTCAGTGTTAGTAATTGCTAGAAATTGTTCTAACCTCATTGTGAGTAATTACCAGGAATTGTTCTAATCTCAGTGTCAGTAATTGCTAGAAATTGTTCTAGCCTCATTGTGAGTAATTGCCAGGAATTGTTCTAGTCTCAGTGTCAGTAATTGCCAGAAATTCTTCTAGCCTCAGTGTCAGTAATTTCCAGGTATTGTTCTAATCTCAGTGTCAGTAATTGCCAGAAATTGTTCTAGCCTCATTGTGAGTAATTGCCAGGAATTGTTCTAGTCTCAGTGTCAGTAGTGTATTTGAACTATTGAATGTGAGGTGGTTTTAACTCTGTATCATTTGGGTCACCAAGTGAAATCCATGTTTCATGGCCAGTAACAATGTTACCCTCATTGTTCAACCATTTCAACCAATATTTTGAAACTTTCAGAGAGAATTATGGGGTGTAGAGAAATAACTTGCACGGTTTTAGGAAGCTTTGCTTCTTTAGTGACACTTACAAATATTTTGGTGTCATTTTCATAATAATTGTGTTCGAAAATTCTACTGAAAAAAGAACTGCATTCAGAGGTTGAAAAGGTTGAAGAATTACAGTACTTGTTCTCTTTGGACACTTTACAAATTTTGTCTTGGTTCAGTTTGGGGCGGCAGAATGCAGCTGTTTCTCTAAATATTTTAGAGAGTACGATGTGCAAAGATGTAAATTAATCAAATAAATGTTATAACTGTAATGTTACAATTATGCTGACAGTGTATTCTTTATTTTTATAGAGCTACCTGATTGAAATGACCAATGCTAAAAACAACATACCTCCGAAAATCCGCGATAAATGTGGAGTTATCTTCAGCAATATCGCTCAAATCTACCAGTTTCACAACAGGTTTGTATCAGACTTGTTTTAAATAGAATTTCATATGCAGGGGTCATGAATTCAATCCCCAGCTGGGAAATTCCATACACTTGTTTTACACCACTTCTTTTAAGGTTTATTTGAAAGGTAGAATGATATCTTCCTGGACAGATGTAAGTAGCTCCAAAAGCCAAATTGGATGATAATTTATTTGCCTTAGAAAAGGCAATTTTTGGAGGGGGGGGGAGGTGGAAGTTGTGAGATCATTGGAAAGACACATGTAAATAAAAACATGTTGATATATATTCTTTTTCTTGTACATTTTACAGTGTCTTTCTGAAAGAGTTGGAAAAATATGAAACAATACCAGAAGATGTGGGTCATTGTTTTGTAACCTGGGTAAGTACTTACAGCTGAAAAGTCAATTACAAGAACTCGAGATGTTCGGTTCTATAGTTGTTTTTGCTAAGATGTTGTGGGACATGTTTTTCTACATTTATATGTATTAACACACAAACTGTGTCAAAGAAGAGCGTAAAAGGGTACTGAATGGGGCTTGGAATGATTTGTGTTTTCTGTACCAAAATATTTAATAATTTCTACAGTCTGATCTTTTAAGTCATTAACAAAGTGTTTCTTTTATTAAAATATTGAGTATTAGCAAGATAAGGTTGAATTACCTCCCTTTGTCTAGAAAATTGTCCAGATGAGGCAAGCTTTTCATTTTCTCTATTATAAAAACACCACAAAATTAGCAAGGAAAGGAATAATAATTAAGAAGTAAATGCCTATTCACATATTTTTAAATGCTTTTATAAATTCTCGATCCTTATGCCTAGATGTTTAACAATCAAAATCTGAGGTAAACAGTTAAAAATGAGGTGGAAATGCTTTTACTTTTTCATTACAATTGAATCCATGTGTACGACAAGCCTACGAAATCTTACAAAACCTACAATAGACGTTCTAATATAATACAATTTTGTAATACAAATGAGTTGGAATTTTATTACAGTTTTGGAAAGCAGTTCAGACAATTTCTATTACAATTATTTAACCCATCCTTTAATTCGTACAGGTTCTTGAGTAACTCTTTAAGGAAATAAATGTTTAAAAGAGAAGCTGTTTGTTTTTCAGGCTGAGAAGTTCTCCATGTATGTGACTTACTGTAAAAACAAGCCTGACTCTAACCAGCTACTTGTGGAGGCGGCTGGCAGTTTCTTTGAGGTGAGCATTTGATGTTTATTGTATGGTTTACATCAGAATTTTTTGCCCCGAAAAAGGGCATTTTTAGACGCAAATACATGTCTTAAAGTATTAGAGAAGTTTTGCATCAAGATGTATACATTTATGGAAACGGATATACACTTGTGGTCTCTCTCTCTCTCCTCTCTCTTGAACAAATTCGACCAGTAAAGTAGAAAATGAGATGAGAAAGGAAGACATCTTTAATAACATTTTAAAGATTAAAGTCAAATAGTCAACTGGAAGCACTTGGAGTCTTCACAGAAACCCTAGAATAATCTGCCGAAATGCCAGAACAGTCATCTAAATACCTCACAACATGTGCAATGTGGTCGAATTAGTTGAGGATTTAGAACACATCCTTTCATGTGTGTGCGAAGCACGATATCAACCAACGTACACATTAGTAAGGATACGAATATCTTCTGCCGGGAATGGTCAGGAAAGTAGTTCCTACCATTACTTCTGCTTTGGCTAGTGAAAGGGAGTTAGGTGCCAGCTGAAAAATGCACGAAAAAACACCCCAGCTAAATTGCCTTTTAGGGGCTATGCACTAAACTTGTTTAAAATAAAATTTTTGAAGATATGTTTCATTTGTAGAAAAACTGATAAAAAAGGGAATAATTATGTTTTGTTTGACATTTTGGCAATATTGCAGCATGTTTAAACCAGTAAGTTGTTCTTGAAGCAATAATGAAACCATTTAAAGTGAATGAAAACTAGATGGATATTTTCCCAAAACCAGTTAAAAAGAAAAACCATCCAAAATGCACAACCTCAGTTAAAATCCATAAAACCAAACCGACATCTTTTGGTGTTCAGAGGCCTGGGGGTTTTTTTTTCACGTTTTTATCTGGTCAGTAGTGTAAAGCAGCATCTTCATGCTGGGAATTTTGTCTGTGTGTTTGTACAGGAAATGCAACAGAGACACAAGTTGAATGAGCCGCTAGCTTCCTATCTGATCAAACCCGTACAGAGGATCACCAAATATCAGCTGCTTCTGAAGGACCTACTGGCCTGCTGTGAGGAACACACGGGAGAAATCAGGGTAAGTAGCCATGCCTCAGACCGCTGACATCCGGCACTTCACTCGTACGAAGCAGCAGCAAAAAGTGTGTTAGTCAAATGCCAAACGCCAGCAGTTTTAACCCCAGTTTTATACAGTGTTCTGCTAAAATATCTGCTGGCCTGTACAACCACTGTCTGTCATAGAAAACCACTTGTCTTCCACCAATGTGGTGTGCATGTATCTGAACATCACAAGGAAGAAAGTGTGTTAATCAAATGCCAAATGCCAAGTTTTGTACAACATTCTGCTAAAATACCTACTGGCCTGTACAACAATCATAGAAAAACACTTGTCTTCCACCAGTGTGGTATGCTTGTATCTGAACGTCACAAGCAAGAAAGTGTTTTAGGCAAATGCCAAATGCCAGCAGTTTTAACCCCAGTCTTTGTATACTGAAAATTTAAGAATTCCTGAGTATGTCATTAAGCAGCAATCAAGTAAACAAATTTATCCCCAAACAGACATGTGCAAACTGATGAATGTGCTGTAAACTTAAATTTCCCTGTTGAATTATCTAAACACTGTTGATTGTTTTGTTGTTTACAGGATGGCTTAGAAGTGATGTTAAATGTGCCAAAGAAAGCTAATGATGCCATGCACCTGAGTTTACTGGAGGGTTTACAGGTATGTGCTCTTTTTTATCCTTAAAGGCAAAGAAAACTTTAATGTGAACTATATCTCTGATTAAAGACCACTCAACACTGTCTACAAAAATAGCCAGATTTACTTTTTTAGAATTTTTTTTTTTTTGTCAATCCACAAAAAGGCATTTGAAATATTGGATTCTTTGATGACCATTTTTCGCTGTACTGGGACCAGCGGCTGTACTGGGACCAGTGGCTGTACTGGGACCAGTGGCGTCACGTCAGGGTTTTTCTGGCTTAACACTAATTGACTAATAGATTTCGTGATTCTAAATGAAGACACCTACAGATCTGTGAATACATTAGCCGAACGGACCTTGAAACGAAATATTTCAGGCAAAGAATATAGATGTGATACCACCTATACCCTCTGATGTTTTGGTTGAAAAAAATTATAAAAAAGAAAAAAAAAGAAATCGTCCAGTTATTTACCTGGACAGTTTTTCATGCGGTAATGGTCTTTTATGTGATATATATATATATATATTTATATCTACATATGTCTTTAACGTGTTCGCATTTTCATCCTGGTGGTGTTTTGAACATACTTTTGAGGGCATTTCACTGCCTAGACTGAGATTGCTATTTTTTATGAGCTCACAAATGTGTCATTTGTAGGTTAAAACCTGGTAAAATTTGGAGGAGGCAGTCCGTTTGAGCTAGCCTAATGAGTCAGACGTTGTATGCTACCAATAAAAGTATAATTCATTAGGTTAGCTCACATAGGGTATTTTTTTTAGAGGTAAATTAATGCATTAAGAAGCGAGCAAAGAAACAGATGTGCAGAACATGTGGAGATGAGCGCGACAACAGGAATGTATGGGTAAAGGGAGATGATCAAGTCGTTTATTTCGGTTTGGTTAAACAAATGCTCAAAAGGTGTAGAAGAAATGAAAGACAATAAAAAAAAAAAAGAAGAGTAAGTAAATTAATCCCAGAGTAATCACAATCATCATAAAGTCAATACCCGTATGATTCATGATTTAATCTAATGTAAACATTTGTTCCCTATTTCTAACGGGTTGTCATTACCATATGGCTGAAATACCAATACCCCAATGTGGCGTAACAAACCCCAGTCTTTTATTCGTTCTAATATTAAACATTCTGTCTTTCGTTTACAGGACAGCCTTTTGGGATTGGGAGAAGTTTTGCTACAAGATAACTTCACAGTCTGGGACCCAAAACAATTGATAAAGAAAGGTCGTGAAAGACGCATCTTCCTGTTTGAAATGTGCCTAGTGTTTGCCAAAGAAATGAAAGACAGCAACGGGAAAGCCAAATATGGCTACAAATTTAAATTAATGGTGAGTGTTAGAAGTTGAATGTCAATGTTTTGAAGCGAGTTCGACTTTTGTATTTATTTATTTATTTATTTGATTGGTGTTTTACGCCGTACTCAAGAATATTTCACTTATACGACGGCGGCCAGCATTATGGTGGGTGGAAACCAGGCAGAGCCCGGGGGAAACCCACGACCATCCGCAGGTTGCTGACAGACCTTCTCATGTACGGCCGGAGAGGAAGCCAGCATGAGCTGGACTTGAACTCACAGCGACCGTATTGTTGAGAGACTTCTGGGTCATTACGCTGCGCTAGCGCTTTAACCGACTGAGCCACGGAGGCCCCTCACTTTTGTATGGGAGGAAACTGTTTCGTTGCTTAGCAAAACGGTCCCTCCTTTTGTATTCTTAGAACTTCTGTGTGGTGTGTCACATATTTTCTCGAATCTTGTAGTCTGGAGACCTGGGATCAAACCCAAGTCTGGTCATACCAAACTGTAAAGATAGTACTTGTTGCTGGACTGGTTGGCCTGTTATCAGTGTAATCTGACTGGGTGGGGTGTCGTGTCTGGTGTCTTGAAAGAATGCGGAAAGTTATTCCTAAATGTGGTCTTCAATAGTTTTTCTGATTTTTCCTTAAGGAGAAAAAGACATTTGAAAATAATTTTTGTATGGTGGGTATTTGGGACCACCTTTTAATATTTATAGTTTTTATTTAATAATGTCATAAATGAGGATGTAACACAGGTTTAATAAATATTTTTGAACTAGAATTTCTTCTTTTCAGCTAAAAAATGTTTTAAACTTTTTTAAAATTTGGATCATATTTATATTGTTAATATGTTCTATAAATATTATCATAATTGAGGTTAAATGCATATGTTTCGATATAAACAACAAATTTACATTCAAATAAATTTATTAGACAAGCATCACATCCTTATTTAGAACATTATTATGCAACAAAGATGAAGATTATAAAAGTTGGTCCCAAATACCCACCGTACAAAAATATTTTCAAACACCCTTTTCTTTTGAAAAAAAGTATTAAAAATCATATTTGCAGATAAGTTTTGAAGCTCTTTCATCAGATTTTGGCATCATTTTTATGTTTTTTTGTTTTTTAAGTATTACATAAAACCCCAAACAAACTGCATGTACATATATAAATAAATCTGGAAAGGTGAATTGCTGTAATTGCCAGGGACTACATCAAGTAGAAATAATTTCAAACACTGATACATCCAGGCAATAAATCCAGTGTTGGAAATGATATCTACTTGATGTGAAGCTGAAGACAATGGGAAATATTTCTTCTATAACAAGCCGAACAGTTTTTCATGTCAGATAGTATTGTTTTTGTTGTTGTTGTTGCAGATAGCTGATATCAACATCACAGAGCACATAGAAGGAGATGAGTGTAAATTTGCCTTATGGACAGGTCACGCTCCCATTTCTGACTACAAGATTATTCTTAAGGTGAGCACAGTTTTGTCTTACACATAGTTTTGAGTTTTTTGAGCTGTAGTTTTGTTTGACAAAGAGGTAAGCTCAAGATCCGGGCTGTGTACTTTGGCATCAGCACCAAAATTGTCCACTGTTTGTGTTTGGAAATATGTGCCAACCGATGGATATAAAAACATTCGTTGAACCTTTTGGATAAGAACTGTATCACTAAGCATGGAGATGTTGTTGAAGCACAACTTCTGACCTTGCACCCAGCGTTTTATATACTACCCTAATTCCTCAACCTTCTCACATATAAAAGAGCAACTTTCAGTGCAATTTATGCACCTGTATCATTTGACTTTCAAGACAAAACTATATTGGTTGTGTTGGCCAGTTTCATGGCTTGACAAAAAGTATATTTATATCAGTCTACATGGGACAATGCCCTCAGAATATGCTAAAGTAAACACCTTGCAACCATGCGAAAAGTTTGAAGAATTAAAGTCTGATGTCGTAACTTTGTTGTTAAGTTTACTAGATCTGAAATGAAACTCGTTCCCAACTTACATTTCTCCTCCAATTCTCGCTTACTTGTTTCGAGAAGTGATGTCGACTCTTCAGATATTATCATACGGATTATGTTTTGAAATAACCGTTTTGATTGGTTCTGAGGTTTGACTCATTCAAAACGATCATCGGATTGACGATGAGATCAGCATCTGCATGTAGATCTGACTACAGTGAGATTGATCTGATTACACTGAGGTTGATATGAGTACACTGAGGTTGATATGACTGCACTGAGATTGATAGGACTACAGTGAGATTGATCTGACTTCACTGAGATTGATATGACTACAGTGAGATTGATCTGACTGCATTGAGGTTGATCTGACTACAGTGAGATTGATCTGACTTCTCTGAGATTGATATGACTACAGTGAGATTGATCTGACTACACTGAGGTTGATATGACTACAGTGAGATTGATCTGACTGCATTGAGGTTGATATGACTACACTGAGATTGATCTGACTGCACTGAGGTTGATATGACTACAGTGAGATTGATCTGACTGCATTGAGGTTGATCTGACTACAGTGAGATTGATCTGACTGCATTGAGGTTGATCTGACTACAGTGAGATTGATCTGACTGCACTGAGATTGATCTGACTACAGTGAGATTGATCTGACTACACTGAGGTTGATATGAGTACACTGAGGTTGATATGACTGCACTGAGATTGATAGGACTACAGTGAGATTGATCTGACTGCACTGAGATTGATATGACTACAGTGAGATTGATCTGACTGCATTGAGGTTGATCTGACTACAGTGAGATTGATCTGACTGCATTGAGGTTGATATGACTACAGTGAGATTGATATGACCACAGTGAGATTGATCTGACTGCACTGAGGTTGATATGACTACAGTGAGATTGATCTGACTACACTGAGATTGATATGACTACAGTGAGATTGATCTGACTGCATTGAGGTTGATCTGACTACAGTGAGATTGATCTGACTGCATTGAGGTTGATATGACTACACTGAGATTGATATGACCACAGTGAGATTGATCTGACTACACTGAGGTTGATATGACCACAGTGAGATTGATCTGACTTCACTGAGATTGATCTGACTGCACTGAGATTGATCTGACTACACTGAGGTTGATATGACTACGGTGAGATTGATATGACTACACTGAGATTGATATGACCACAGTGAGATTGATCTGACTACACTGAGGTTGATATGACTACAGTGAGATTGATATGACTACGCTGAGATTGATCTGACTGCACTGACGTTGATATGACTACACTGAGATTGATCTGACTTCACTGAGGTTGATCCTGGATCAGCAGTATAGTTAAACTCTTTCAATGAAAAAAAAAACAAACAAAAAAAACAGTAGATGTATGTAGCCTTTGAGGTTGTCCTTGATGAACAAGATTGGCATGGTTGAATGCAGGCAGCTCTTGTTGGTTTGACTGACAAGTTATGACAATGTATGTGCACGGAAATGTCCGTAAAAGGGCTAAAGAAAGTGTGATTAAAAATAAGCCGATTCAGCATTTCTGGAGTACTGTGTGTTCATGCAGATTTGGACAAAACAAAGTGGAGCTGTCACACACTAACACAACTAAGATGTGCTACTTTGTGGTGGTTGGTAGATTAAACATACATCGTGCATAACCACGAAACCTAGTCTGACTTAAGTCATATTTGATAAGTGATCTTAAAGCTTATTTTTGGGCTTTGGAAATTTTGTCCCCTTCATCAATGCTATCAAACATGTCTAAACTTCCACTTCCAGTGTCAAAAACTGAGCATCGTTAAATTTGGACAGTAAAATCACCCTCTATTAGCGGTTTTATAGGTGCGAGAGCCCCCACCTTATCTTGCCTAAGCCAGCTTGAATGCGAGGGCCCCCTGAAATGCTGAATCAGCTTAATATAGAATTAACCGTATCAACATACTGAGTTGCTATTTTAATTAGTTGCTTTTGTTGAAACATTAGTGCTTTAGGGGCCTCCATTTGATACAATAAACAATTCACAATAAACGATGTGTTTAGGTTTATTTATCTGCTGTGTCCAGCAACCTGACTTCGTGAGGAAATATGTCACACAAGAAATGACAGCACACAACATGAGTTGTGCAACAAAATACTTGTGACATGCATGTCATATGTCACACTAGCACCACCTGTTGTGAGAAGAAGATCCCCCGTTGGTGTCTTTTGAATATGACAACTGATGCATGGCCTCTTTATCCTTCAAAGTATAAAGTACCAATGCATTGGTGTTTTGTAAATTGCCACTTCATTTCACAGAATGGTTGGAAGGATCTGTCCAGATCAACTTATATTGCTGCTTCAACTTTACTGATGTAAATTGACTGGAGGAAGCATTTCACAGGTTACATGTGACCATTTACATGTCATCGCTCTTCTGTTTTATTCTTCTTCTCAGCAGACCAAGAGATTTTCTCTTTCTGACGAAAGAAAGTAGAGACATTTTTCGGATTGCTCCATCCTTGAGGAGGTGAAAGATGCCTTATGTTGTAATTCAAATTTTACAGCAAGATTTTTTATTTCAGGGTTTTGAGACTTGTCCAAAGCAAGATATGAATAAAAGCAAAGTGTGTGATATTTCTGTGGCTGAAGTGGTTAGTTTTTTTTAATTAATTAAAAGGAAGGTGTTTTAAAAATTTATTACCACAAAAGCCGACTTTCTGGAAATGTTAAGGTGACCACAAGGTTGATTTTTTTTTTTGACTCCACTCTTTAACTGCACTCTGTTTTTGCCGATATTTATGGCAGGCGTCATCATTGGACATGAAGCAGGTTTGGGTGAAAAAGATGAGAGAACTGATCCAGGACAGGTTGATGTATGTGCACGAAGCCCTCAGGGAACCCCTGATCAAACCCATGTTCTCCAAACCACAGAGGTTCCATCCCAACAGAGTCAGCAAGTAAGTTCTGGTTTTATATAAAGCATTTGCATACTTTGTGAAACCTCTCATCAAACAAAGGCTCTCTCAACTAAAGAGGTTCCATCCAAACAAAGTCAGGAAGTAAGTTCTGATGTTCTCCAATCCCATTTTCTCCAATCCATCCCAACAGAGTTCACCATTAATGGGGACCTGTCAAATGCCAGTCAGCAGGACCTTGATCACCATTAATGGGGGCCTGTCAAATGCCAGTCAGCAGGACCTTGATCACCATTAATGGGGACCTGTCAAATGCCAGGCAGCAGGACCTTGATCACCATTAATGGGGACCTGTCAAATGCCAGGCAGCAGGACCTTGACGTCAAATGTTCCTCTCCGACGTCATCATGATGATGTCACATTAAACACAGCACAACGTTACAATAGAAACTGAAATATTGTAACATCATACACGTTGCGCTACAACCCATTTTTGACATAACAATGGCTCCAGTTCCTGAGGGACTCTGTGGCAGAGGTGGTTAGCAATAACCCAGGAGCTGCCCACTAATGTGGTCGCCATGAGTTCAAGTCCAGCGCTTGCTGGCTTCCTCTCCGGCTGTACGTGGGAAGATCTGCCAGCAACCTGCAGATGGTAGTGAGTTTCTGTCGAGTTCTGTCCAGTTACCTTCCACCATAATGATGGCTACCATCACATGAATGAAATATTCTTGAGTACAGGTCATGAGTAAGTGAGTGCTTGGGGTTTAACATTGTACTTAACAATTTTTCAGTCATATGACGACTGAGGAATCCTTAGAGTGCATCTTTTGTGCCTCCTTGTTGTAGAACGGATTTCCACCGCTCTTTTATCTAGTGCTGCTTCACTGAGATAGGCAACCTCACCGAAGGCAAGTAAGCCACCCCACCCGAGCCATTATACTGATACGGGTCAACCAGTTATTGCACTATCCCCTTCATGCTGAACGCCAAGCAAGGAAGTTACAGCTTCCTCTGTTAAAGTCTTTGGTGTGATCCAGCCCAGGATTGACCCTGAATCTACCGCTCCCGAAGTGGACACTCTACCATACAGTGTATGAAAGACCAGTGAAATATATCAGGATGCTGCTTCACTTTAGAGCCAACTGACGGCATTAAAAAATACACCGCCTTCAAATTATTTTGACCATGGTTATATTTGCGTTACAGGGACCTTGATAGTGACTCTATGTCTCTGGATGAGGTTGGTTTTAACCGCCGTGGATCCTTGATCTCAGTAACTTCCACAGCCACAACGGGAACCACGGACAGTAGCAGTAGCAGTGGCAGTAAGGTAGGTAGCATGCCAGATCTTCTCTTCAGGAACGATCTTCTTGTTACACTGTACTTCATTAAGTGATCGATTAATTCATTAAGTGATCGATTAATTCATTAAGTGATCGATTAATTCATTAAGTGATCGATTAATTCATTAAGTGATCGATTAATTCATGTCTTCATGATTATAGAAATAAGTACATAAGTATCTTGAGTCTGTTCCATGAAACATTGTTTTAATGAAAACTGCACTATAGTGTCCAGTTGCTGGACCCAAAATTTCCAATATTTAGTTGATGTATTTGTCATTAAATAACACTTTCTAAGTTCTGTCCCAGTTTTAACTTCTACAGTGCAGAAAATACACACGGATAAGGAATTTCAAATTAGGATTTAGCCATATATGGCTCTGTCCAATCAAACTCTTGGAGGACTATGGCAGGAATGAAATCAAGTTCACTTAGTGCAACGGGCTGTGTAGCCATTATCTGATGGATGTTGGTTATTCGGCTGTCAGTCATTTATCCTTTTACCTATCAACAGTTTCTTTTTCCAGGCCATTTTTGTTATGCATGAGCATTTCAAATTCACAGGGTAGATGCATGTATGTTCTGGCTTACCCTAAATGACCTCAGATTTCATTCACAAAATTTCATTTTAAGAGACAAATAAATATCACAAAATATTTTTGGGTCTGAAACTTACAATTTTCCAATAGAATGTCATATCATGTTCCAAGCAAACCTCAAAACACCTCAGAATCAGAAGAAATGGGCTAGTTAGTAATGGACGAAATTTATGGTAATTTAATGTCTGCACAATGTAAGATTTGTTCTTCAGGGTTTCATCCACATAATAACAGTAATAATGGCTTTATTTCATGATGGTAAAATACAATGCGTATACTCAGTCAACACTGGGTTGATCTACCCTGAGGCCCTCAGACACAAACCAGTTTGAAACAATATGTTACATATCTGTGAAAAACATGGTAATTTGGATTGTGTAAACCACTCGCAACAAGATATATAGATATACAATGGCAAATTAAATCAACACAAAGTACCTAAACAGTGAAGTAATAATAAAATCAAGTGTGAATTTTGCCACCATAACTATCCCAACCAATGGAAGAGGTAGGTTAGTGGGGGACAGACCATTACTGACCCCTTCCTATCCCCTCTAGAAGTTGGAACCTCATGATACACATGTTCAAAGCACAGAACGAGTGAGTTTGTCATCGTCATGGCAAAATGTCATGCTTGAGTATTTGTGCAACACACTGAGTGGTATTTTCTAGTTTCTGGAAACTGTTCTCTACCTACACTGTAAAAAATCCAGATGTTTTCCTTTCAAGTTCTACAGAACCAAAGTCTGTCTGTGACGCTTGATGACCATTCATTTCCCGTTTATTTATTTGTTGTTGCTCCTTTCATTGTTGTCTTTTGTTTTCTGAACATATTGTTTAGGATATTTACCCCAAGTTTTTGAAAGAAAAATAGAAAGCCAGTTTTAAATTGACTTTGACTATCATTATGCTGTCTGAACTGTCCATGCTGCGCTATATTGAAATGGGGCACTGCTCTTGCTGCTCTAAGTCTCCCATTTCAGCAAAACTCTGAGCTGCTTTGAATGTGGAGTTGCTGAGCATAACATTGCTTAGTTATAAGATGAATCAGAAGCTGTTTATTGTATCAGGGCTCTGAGCTAAATTTAAACTCACACATGGCCTTGAATTTGCTGTTTTGGAGAACATTTAATCATAAATTTGCGTTGTCTTCAGACAAACTTTTGAAAGCTTAATTAATTATTTGTTTTACAACTGTGTGATGATGTTTTGTTTCCATTGTACTATCAGATTTGCATGACCTATTCATCTAACGTTGAAGCCTCAGATGATATCACTTAACAAGCCCATAAAAACGAAAAAAATGCAGCCGAAAGGAGCTAAAGAAAATATATCTAAAAATAGCAGGGAATTACAGTTATCTGTCCTTCCTGAAGCATTAGTTGTGGTGTGTGGGGGGCCTCTGTGGCTCAGTTGGTTAACGCACTAGTGCAGCGTGATGACCCAGGAGTCTCTCACCAATGCGGTCGCTGTGAGTTCAAGTCCAGCTCATGCTGGCTTCCGGGGGAAACCCACGACCATCCACAGGTAGCTGGCAGACCTTCCCACGTATGGCCGTGGGTTTCCCCCGGGTTATACCCAGTTTCCACCCACCATAATGCTGGCCTTCTTAGTATAAGTGAAATATTCTCGAGTATTGCTTAAGACACCAGTCAAATAAATAAATAAATTGTGGTGTGTGTAGCCACATAAGGTAAACAGAGGAGAGCTCCCACCCCCCTCCCCCTTTATGTTGAATACCGTTAAATGTATTTCTGATTCATTTAATTCTCTCTTAGTTTTTTGATTCACACACCCGTGAGGTTAGAAGTTCAAATCTAGCTGATGCCATGTAAACTTTTTCATTTTTGTATTTGGAGATTTCGGTCCTTCAGATGAAATGTTCAGGTGTTGTTTGGGTGGTCTTTTTTTTATGCTGCAGCTTTTTTAAGTTGCCCTCTCCGGTTGTTAATTGTTTGGTCGGTCAGTCATGTGGTCTGGCAGTTGTGTTGAAAATTTTTAGACATGTTTTAACCTAGGTTAAATCTTTGAATTTGCATCTACTTATATTCATATTGGCATTAGTAATTCAGGTTTGTTTGGATACATACAATAATGTAGGATGGCTCATGTGTATACAGGTATGTACATGGAACAGTCAAAAGACAAACCTTGTGGTTAATCAAATGCGCATTTTAAAATCCACATTTGTACTACTAAGTCATTATTTTGTACAACATTTTTAACTGTGGACAGCAAAAATTTAAATTGGTTTGTAATAAAAATACGCCTTATGGAACCTGCTTTATCTGTGGTTGGTGTTAATTGAAGTTCAAACACATTATTTGATATACGTTAAGTTTGCTAACGACCCTAATAAATAACAGAGCGCTTCTTATGTCTGCTATAATTTATCCCTGGGGTGACATGGGGTAACACCTCTGCCTTTCCATCATGGTTCTTGATTATACACCATGGGCACTGTCGCGTGATTGGACAGGGTGATATGGGCAGGAAGGGTCAAAACCATGCACCAGGCTGATCGATACATTAGCAGGCTGTAGTTGACCGGGTCATCCCAGATTGACCAGGTCAGAGAGAGTGGTTTATACTACTGGGATGGTCAGGATGTGTTAATCTGGTATCAGAAATACAGGTTTATGCACCTCTTTGAAAATCTCGGAAAAGGGATTGGGACTTTTTTTTTGTCGATACAGAATTGCGAATAGAAGCACTTGCTGACAGTGTTAGTTTTTTTGTTAGATGTGGGGCTGTTGGTTATTCACTGAATAATAAAATAACCACATAATTAAATTATTGTCTACTTTTGTTTCTATTTTGTTATAAAAATGAAATATCGTGATTCTACAACCTTTTCGGATGTTTGCAACATTTTTCATCTTTTCGCATGTTTGCAACATTTTTCATCTTTTCGCATGTTTGCAAGATGTTTATTCACGCCTATTCTGAAGGCATTATTCTGTGCAAACTGAAAAAATTATACTTTTTGTGAAGCCCTGAAAGTGGCCAATTCAGCCAACATTGTTGTGCCTCCAAAATCAAATTAAGAATCCAGCCAACATTGTTGTGCCTCCAAAATCAAATGAAGAATATGCATAAATTTCATTGAAATTGGCTATTAATTTTATATGCGAAACCATTGAGGAATTAGAGCAGTTTTGATTTTTAGATTCCGGGCATTATTGGATTAAAGCAGAAAAGATTTATGGTTGCCATTTCATAAAATTCATCTAAGATTATCTTATATAACCAAAACAGCTTTATAAGTGACACCCACTATTCTGATATCATAATAAAAAATAGTCACATTTACTCTTCTGGGAGCCATTTAAGACATTCACCTAAATTGCGAAATGTTGGATTTCTTGTAAGCCTTACTCTAGTCTTACTTCCTGCTGTAACATGTACAGGAGGGATTTTTATATTTTTTACGTCTAACTCTGGCCGGGGGGGGGGGGGGGGGGGGAGCTGTCCTGTAGCTATGGCAGATCGTTAAGCACCGCGCATCCTTGTGGCAAATCAATAAATCATGCCGTTTGATTGGTTCATCGCAGCCACAGTGGCTGTCATTGCCCGGGGATCTTTCGTTTGCTGTTTGCTGATAACCATAGTATCAACTCATTAACACTCAGCTTATGGCTTAATTTTAACTTTGAATCTCCCTTAGAGGGATACATGGAAGGCTTGGGTTGTTTTATTTCTCAATACAGAGTTTAGGTTGTGGGTTAAATTAGTTTAACATATAAACGCACAAGAAAGAAAGCTCCTCATCTTTCTTTTTGGGGTGGAAAAATGGTTTTAAACTAGTTTTCCTAAGGCCCCAGGGGTCAGTCCGGAAGTTAAGGAGCTTGAAGTCATAATGCCAACAGTGATAACTGTCAAAACACCTTTGGGTGGAGAAGAGCCTGCATGGGAGAGGGGTGGCCGGTGGGGTGGGCTTAGGGGAGGTTGATAGCTCATCTGGTCATTTCCAAGTGTTCCTGACTAGTGATGGAAAATATGTGTAAAATACTAAAGCACTAATTCCTCAACCTTTTCGCATATGAGAGACCAATTTTCAGTGCACATTTTTGATTTTGATTGGGTTGACCAATTTCAGGGCTTCACGAATGGTATAATTTTATCAGGCTACGCAGAATAATGTCTTCAAAATATGCTCGAATAAACACTTTGCAAAAATTGAAAAAGTTTGAAGAGTTACAGTATATAATGTTAAGCCTCTTTGCCTAAGTTGTGTGAAATGGACATGGAGTACCCTGTAAAGCAGTTAGCATATGAAAAATATGCAAATAAATGTTGTAAATGAAACACACAGATATCAGATGTATTTCTCATACTTTCTAACGAGGACTGTATTCTGTCTTAAAAAATGGTAAAATTACTCCTAATTCCCAAAGCTTTTCCCATATGAAAGACCAACCGTCAGTGCTGTTTATGCACATTTTTAATTTGATTGTGGAGATAGAACTACATTGGTTGGATTGGCCAATTTCAGGGCGTCACAAAAAGTATAATTTTAACAGCCTACAAAGAATAATGTCTTCAGGATATGCTTGGAAAAACACCTTGCACAAATAAGATTCTAATTAAAACAATCATCTTTTGAATTTATTTTCGGCAGTGCGTTTAACAGTGAAACATGGAATAATTCTCTGTTTTGTAATTACTGATAGATGAAGACATTTTTTTAGCGTCTTTTTAAAGTTCTTTTAGCTTTAAAAATCAGAAAAAAAGGACTTTGAGAATTTGCAGGGCTGCATTTGCTTCTGTTCTCAGACACAGTTTGGTTTGCTAAGGCTTCTCATTTCTCCCATGGCTATCAGCCAGTGATGCCAGAACAAATTTGGAGACAAGCTATCAAACTGCTATCAGCATCCCAAGAATGAAATTTCCGACTTGCGTGTTATTTCTATCGGAGTCATTGATTTGCAATTACTTGGCAAATGATATGGTGGTTATTTGAACCTCTGTGTCCATGTAGTCATCCAGTGATTGTCCCATTATATCGGGGACTGCTGTGTTGTATCAATAACGCCCAACTGTTTTCTGATTATGTCCAAAGAATATAATCATCTTACTTATGTGTAATGTTGTGATGTCAGGTCTTACATCTGACTATAAGCCTGGTTAAAACACCTCAGAGAAATTAACTCTTAAAATGTTGCTTAAAAATGGTTTTGCACCTCAAATGATAACAGATGGAACTGGGGTTAGGTCAAAAAGAAAAAATACAATAATGGCAAAATTGTCATCAAATAAATGTTGTGGTGTTTTAAAGTAAAACAGCCATCTTGAGGCCTTGACAGACTAAATCTTTTAGCGACCTTTATATTTTTTTCTTTAGTTATTGAATGAATTGTTGAATGAGGGGTAAAAGCAGGAATTCAGATGTGGTGATCAAATTAAATGATAGATTTCTTCATGAAACCGATGAGCTTGTCCAATTGAAGATTGAATCCTCCCTGGAAAATTTTCTAGTCGTTTTTCGCCTTTGCTTTCTTGCGTGACAACTGTATGGAGAACAAGGATGTGAGATTTCCCAATTATATTTTACACCGGTCTAATGTGTTGAAGGATAGATCAAACGCTTGGTTTTTGTACAGCCTATGATTTGGCCTAACATATAAAACTACACAAAAGCTTCTCAGCCTTCTTGTCGAAGCATAAAGAGAAGACTCAGGGCTCCAGACTGGTGAGGCTCCATTGGTCAGTGTGGATGACTACATCAAGTAGCCTGCAGTGGCGACATCAACAGTGAAAGCTGTCAAAACAACCTTATTTATAGGGGGAATCAGGTATTGGGAAGCTGCTGAGCTGGACCCATGTTCCTAGTTTGTTCATCACTAAGCGATCATTTTCAATCATTTACAGAAAATATTCAAAATATAGAGATATTATTTGGAGATAGAAAAATATCTCAAAAATGAAAAATTTGCTGAGTAAATCTTTCTTCAATTTCCATGAAACCATTCTTCTGTGTTACAGTACCTTTCTCAAATATCCTCAAAGTAGAGCTTGCACTGTACTGTATTACTGTGTGGTTATGATGGAGTTGGTGGTACGTGTGTAACTGGGAGGGGTAGGGCTGTGTATAAGCCCACGGATTACCGCGTATGTTGACATTTCCGCTTTACTATCAACAAGATTGTCTGGATCTCCCCAGATATTCACGTCGAGAGACTCGTGGCGGGTCTTCTCCAGCCTGAGCCAGCCAGTTAGCGCGGCGTCCTTATCAGTGATGCGCAGTGCCAGCGGACCGCAGGGAATTGCACTGAGCCTTCAGTGCTTCCATTAGAGGTGTTGCATTATAACTACATGGTCTGAGTGTGGCAGAGGTTGTGGTTTGGCCTTACGTGGCAGCTTCGAGCTACAGGCAGGAGGGCACAGGCTAGGTGCAATTTCCGCCTGTCCACAGGGGGTTTGACTGTAGTATCGCCGCTCTGATAAGCATCATGGATACATGTGCGTGGCTACCAGCCTAGGCATCCCACGAAAGACACATCTCAGTCTAGGGCCCCTAGGGGGGAGGTCTCTTATTTTTGCCTGGCCAATGAGAAGGAATTGTCCAGTGAGGGATAAACAGGGATGCTTTTGAAAGCAACAACCAAAGTGG
Source organism: Liolophura sinensis (assembly GCF_032854445.1). Classification (NCBI taxonomy): domain Eukaryota; kingdom Metazoa; phylum Mollusca; class Polyplacophora; order Chitonida; family Chitonidae; genus Liolophura; species Liolophura sinensis. Next base: position 3,418,267 of record NC_088298.1, on the reverse strand, counting down.
GTTTGTCGCCATCAAGGTTTGCAGGTATATTTAAGGGCTATACCAGCAAAATGTGGCCTTTTAAGTACCAGTCAGCAGGTGTTTGCATGGACACAGAATGACATGCTGTAGTATGTGTAGAAGATCGGAGGGTTTGAGGTGTTGAATCTAATGTGCTCGCAGAAAAAATTCCGCGTCAAAAAGAGGAGCATTGCTTCCTGAATGTTGGACAAGAATGCTTGGAGATGTAGTGGAGTATTAAACAGAAGGTGTGAAACATGTCTCCTACGTGTTTGCACGCTGAAAACTCGGCTGTGAGAAGAACAACCTTTGCCTTCTGTCCATGACAGAACAGCATCCACTGTCTGGAAAACCAGTTTTAAGTCTCGTCATTTGCTGCAACGTGTGATTTTTAACAGCCCAGAAGCGTCGACCCCAGTGTTAAGCATGTGTGTATATATGTGGATAAGACTGTAAACCTGGTTAAATCAGTTTCTTTGAGTAATTTATCGTTAGCTCCTTTTTCTCTCCCATAAATTGAAAACCACAGACTATGTCATAATTGGGATACATAGTGGTTCGGTTTGCTGGTGTGTAGATGATTTGCTGTGAGGTGGAACAGGCCAGCTGTCATTGTAAATGTGGTTGGCAGAAACGACAGTGGACAGCATATCTTTGGGAATCAGACATTTGATTGACAAAATTCCTGTTGATGTATACGGGACATCGAGGAATATATGCCACACCACAACCATTGAATCGTGTGAGTGTCCAGGGAAGAAGGAGAATATGTGTTATGGTTGATTTGACTTTTCTGTGATCTGGACAGCTGTTTTGATTGACTTTGTTATATCTGCCAATTGCCATGGATGGGAAAACTGCTGCTGGACTTGGGTTTGTATTCACGCTCAATCTTATCATGTATGGTTAATAACTGTGATCATGCTATAAGGATGATTTGTGATGCATGAACATTATTCTGTGCTAAATTGGGAGTTCTTTTGTAAACTGAGTGGGATTCTAAGCAACGATTCCCTGTACTGGCTTATATTCTCTGTGTTGAACTGAAGTCGTATTGTGCAACGCTTAACCCAGATTTGCACTGACCCTGCATTGTGCGCAGATTGTGGATGATGATTGTAGCAATGTTTATACAAGTAAACACCTGTATGGATTGGCATTAGAACAGGAGTGTAAACCTCTGAATATTCAGAGAGGATTGGCATTTGAACGGGAGTGTAAACCTCGGAATATTGAGAGAGAATCTGTATGGATTAGCATTAGAATATAGTGTAACCTCTAATATTCAGAGAGAATCTGTGTTGATTGGCATTAGAACAGGAGTGTAAACCTCTGAATATTCAGAGAGGATTGGCATTAGAACAGGAGTGTAAACCTCGGAATATTCAGAGAGGATTGGCATTAGAACGGGAGTGTAAACCTTGGAATATTGAGAGAGAATCTGTATGGATTAGCATTAGAATAGAAGTGTAACCTCTGAATATTCAGAGAGAATCTGTATGGTTTGGCATTAGAACAGGAGTGTAAACCTCTGAATATTCAGAGAGGTTCAGCATTAGAACGGGAGTGTAAGCCTCTGAATATTCAGATAGGTTCAGCATTAGAACGGGAGTGTAAACCTCTGAATATTCAGAGAGGTTCGGCATTAGAACAGGGTTGTAAACCTCTGAATATTCAGAGAGGTTTGGCATTAGAACAGGAGTGTAAACCTCTGAATATTCAGAGAGGATCGGCATTAGAACGGGAGTGTAAACCTCTGAATATTTAGAGAGGTTCGGCATTAGGACGGGAGTGTAAACCTCTGAATATTCCGAGAGGATCGGCATTAGAATGGGAGTGTAAACCTCTGAATATTCAGAGAGGTTTGGCATTAGAACGGGAGTGTAAACCTCTGAATATTCAGAGAGGATCGGCTTTAGAACGGGAGTGTAAATCTCTGAATATTCTGAGGGAATCAGCAGTGATTTTTTTTGTCCTTTCCTTGATTCGCTCCTATCAGAAAGATAGAGATTTTAAATCTGTATAGTCTTAAGGTCATTAAGAAAAAGGCAGTCTTAAAATAACTTGGACACTGGGAATGAAAAACTGTACCTCTTAACTTAAACAGATAATGCATTTAAAGAAAAAGGCAGTGTTGTCCAAGCCTTGATTTTTGTTGATCACAGATTGACATGTTCGAAGCCTGAGTTTGGAGATACACGAGTAGTGTAACTCCGAAAAACAAAAAGACTCATTTTGAGTCAGTGTTTCGGCACTTTATTTCGCATCATCAGGAGAGTTTGGAGAATCTGCGTAGTGTTTTTTTCTTCCCATTTGGAACAACTACAAGTTCTGTTTATACATGAACATTGATGTTCAAGACTACATGAAACAACAGAAAACATTACTCTCCTGTGTGGTCTGGTTTTTGATGACAACAGCAAGATTAATTTCGGAGAAGCTTGTCGACAGAAGTCAGAATTATTCAGCTGAAGTGGATGAACTCTGTTATCAGGAATATTTCATGACAATTTGAGTTCTCTCCCAGAAGACAGAAGTCATCAGTTAAGGTAGTTTTATATAAGACTTATCGCCGTATTCTTTTTTCCTTGAAAGTAACAAATACACGTACTGTAATTCTTCAACATTTTCGCATATTTCCAAGGTGTTTATTCAAGCTTATTCTGAAGGCATTTTTCTACTCAGACTGATAAAATTATACTATTTGTGAAACCCTGAAATTGGCCAATCCAACCAATGTATCCAAAATCAAATAAAAAAAATGTGCATAAATTGCGCCGAAAGTTGCTCTTTCAAATACAAAAAGGTTGAGGAATTGTGGTATATCATTGTGTATCTTCGGAGCTCTAGGCTTTAAAGATACATTGTCAGGTTCACCCAGAAATCAACTACCCAGAAGATAGGATTTAGAGCTTACAACAGAGCTTTTTATCTTGTAGCTTCACAAAAAGCATAATTTTATTAGTCAACACAGAATATGCTTGAATAGACAGTTTGCGAACATGCGAAGAGGTTGAAGAAGTACAGTAGTAATTTTAATTTACGTTTTCTTTTTTTTTCTTTTTTTAACTAACCAGGCTAGATGTTTCATAAATTAAGCCTGTATCTGACCAAGTTCTTTTTCTTAAAATTGCTTACCAAAAAAAAACAATAAATGAAAAGCCTTTGACTGAAAACTGTGCATGTACATGACAAGAGTTTGTGAGAGATGTACATTTTCATCAGCCCTATCCTGCAATCATAAGGACTTTTTACGCAATGTAGACAGAAGCCCCTTATTTAGGGAATGAAAAAACATCGCAGAAGTCTAGTGTATAGAGGAAATGTCCTTTTCTCTGTCTGTTGTGGGTCGTGTTATTTCTTCCGGGATATAGTTTAGGTTATTGTTACCTGTGCTGATATCTGAAGAAATCCAGACTCGGATGTCGTAAGAATTTACCCAGGCTCCTGGTAGCTTTTCTTCATGCAACTTTCAACCAAAAAGTAGTTTGAAGCGAGTTATGTGATTTGAATTGATCAGGGGTTTCCAGTAGGGTACTGACTGCTGAAGTCTGTCTTGTCTAAATTACGGAGTCTCCAGTCAGTAGTTCACAGAGAACTGTGGAATTATGGGATATGCTTAAGAGGCGAGGGGATTGTGGGAAACTGGGACATGGGTATGGGAGAGTTACTGATATGGTCAGTGGTTAGACAAGCACATTGATATTCCCCCTGCGAGTTACCTTGTGAATTCTTTAAGTTACAATTAAAATAATCTTTACCCTCAAGCAAGCACATTTACAGGATACTTGAGCGTCTGGTTTTTATTTTTTAACATGCCCTTTAGGATGTGTCTTAAGGATAGATAAAAGCTGCTAAGTTTTTTTTTTATTGAGGAATAAAAATTGCTTCAAACTAGAGTGGTCAGTATGGAAAGTAACTGGTCTTCAGCTGTCAGCACAACAACTCTCAGGGAGTCAGAGTTCACAGTTTGTTCACAGTTCCTCTAAACTGATCCAGCTTATCCCTCAAGTTTATCGTTGACATCTTTACCGTTCATTGACTGAAAATAAGCATAAAACAGAAGGGTAATCAAGATATAGAGAACATGACTCAGAGATGTTGATTTTCTTGGGTGTCATAACTTTCTTCATTTCACTGTAAACCATAATCTTTTCTTTAGAGTTTTTTTTGTTTCGTTTTTCAAGAATCCTTTAACCACTGAACTACCTTCTACTTATCAATTTTCTGAAACTACTGCTTTTTCTATTAGTTGTCAGGAGCATTTCTACTGTTGCTTACTTCACATTGGTAGGTTTAACTATTAAACCTAAATTATAAAACATCTATCAGTAGTTAGCTGCCGTCTCTGCTGGGTCCAGATATCAGTAGCCCTGGGATAATATAAGCTGTCAAATTATGAATGAAAGGGTGGGGGTGGATGGATGTGGAAGCATAGCGGTACATACAACCATATGAGAATGGCATGATCCTTGTTTAAAGAGCAATACGTTTTTTTCCTTCCATGAATAAAATACTTAGGCTTGGAGAGGCCTCAGTTGATCTTCATCTGTGTTGGCAGATCTGATCGTTGATTGGTTGTTGGTTTACAGTTCGACTCGCCCCCATCCTGAGGGTGTCATCATTGTCTTTTATCTGCTGTTCTCAGAATGTCCTTTCCTCTCCTCCTGTCACATGACCAGAGGTGTTTCATGGAAACTCTCTGACATGTTGATTTCGATTGAAAGGTTTGCCATTTAGCGGGATAGTTCTTAATATGTGACTTTGACCTTTTAAAGAAGCGGTAATGGCTTTGCCGATTTAAAAATAAGCCATAATTTTAGAGTCTGATGGCATTTTGCTTTTTTTTTTTTTTTTTTTTTTTTTTACACCTTAGCATTTTTCCCCCATTGGACTCCTCAAGAGTTTTAGGCCATCAATGTATAATGAAAAGCAGTCTTTAAATATGCAACAGCAAGCTAGCATGCAAACAGCACATCCTCACTGTTTGTAGTAACTGATGTCATTTTTTACTGTTTATTGACCAATCATTGGCCTATTTCACATGATTTGCGAAGGTTGAAAATTTGAGGTGAACGAAAGGAAAATTTTAATTTTGACTTGGTTAAAGACTGAACTCTCTCAGGTTATTGATATGTTTTTTTTAACCAAATAATTCATTTAAAAAACTGTAACTTCAATAGCTGTAACTGAAATGTAATATTTTCACATTTTAATCCATGTTACGTTCTAATGCTCTTTTTGCACATTTATGCTGAGGGGAGTAAAATGTTTATCTCGTGGTAGTGTGTACATGTATTTCTCGTGATAGTGTGTACATGTATTTCTCCTGGTAGTGTGTACATGTATTTCTCCTGGTAGTGTGTACATGTATTTCTCCTGGTAGTGTGTACATGTATTTCTCCTGGTAGTGTGTGCATGTATTTCTCCTGGTAGTGTGCAGATGTATTTCTCCTGGCAGTGTGCACATGTATTTTAAAACTTTGGACTAATTATACTGCTTTTTTTTTTAAATATCAAGGCTGTATTTGGTATTTCTTCATGAATTTAGCATGAAATGTGTATTGTAAGTGAAGTAAACCAGAGTATGTAGAAGTAAACCAGAGTATGTAGAGTGATCAATCAGCACCCTGCAGCAGGTATGTGACAAACCACTTGGAGCTGGATTTGAACCTGTTACCTTAGTGGTGAGGGAAAGAGCAGCTTTAGCAGCCTGAGCCAGCTCAATGGGGGCCCAGCCCTCATTGAATTGCTACTGCTAGTATCCATGTCATCAGAATTAACACAAAATGCCACCATAACGCTGCAGTATTGCCAAAGTGACTTTAATTAAGCTGTAATATAATTGTATCCATGTCATCAGAATTAACACAAAATGCCACCATAACGCTGCAGTATTGCCAAAGTGACTTTAATTAAGCTGTAATATAAAATCCCATGTGAGCTAAAAGATGCAGTTAATTCTGTTTCATTGTCAAAAGTCCATCTTCTCTTGTATCTTCTCAGGGCTAACTTTAGCCTTAAATTGGCGTTTGTCTGTAAAAATTGAGGAAGTAGGGCATATATGCCTCGTGGTAGACTTTACAACAATAAGAGGAAATGACAGGTAGGTGTTAGTGCAATCAGGAAGTGTCAGAACCAAGAGATATGGATTCCATGTCTTGACAACTCATGTGGTTAGCAAGCCAGAGAGAGAGAGAGCGAGAGAGAGAGAGAGAGAGAGAGAGAGAGAGAGCAGGCAATTAGCTCCAGGTACCCCCAGATGCCCACATGACTACATGGATGTGCTAGTATCCTGGACTCTGTATGGTCTAAAGGTCAGTGGACAGAGCCAAGGCTTTAAATGCAGTGACCATATTTCAGGATTCATTAAGGAAATGCCAGCGCCTCTCCTCTATATACCCTGCCTTTAACTGGATTTAGGGATAGACCACTGGCACTGTGACATGAATAATGACTTGTAGAAATGGGGAACTAACCTGTGTTTGTTGGGTACATGCAGGCTTTGACCAGTGTACTTTTGTATTGTGTGCCATTCTCAGCATTATGGTGTAAGAAAGCAGTAAGATGTCAAGTTACATGCCCAGATTTCGCGTTATATTGGGATTTGTGATACCATTTTGGATTGACCAGTTATTATTAAACCTGAGTGAAACACAAAACGGAATAGATCTCCAGTATATGATGCGCACATGTATGCTTAGGTAGGATTTGTGCATCACCTTTAATTAATAACCGAATTAATAAGTACAGTTTTATTTGTTTATTTATTTGATTGGTGTTTTATACAGTACTTACATTTTAATAACGAGATGAATGAAATAATTAGATGAAAAAGACCAACATATATGTGTGTTAATTTCATTAATTTCTTTAGTTATGCTACCTGGATTTATTACAGTTCTCAAACAGTGTAGAGATGTTGGTTTATCTTGATTTAAACCATACAGAAGCAATATTAAGATAGTTGATGTAGAAAGTGCAGTGATATTTGTCAAGGAAACATACAGTCATTTGTGACCTTTACCTGGATTCATTTCATTGTATCACTGAAAGGTCTGGAAGTGGGTAAAATTCAAGTCTTAATTCGGAAAGAATCTATTCGGAAATGTGTGTTCCTTTATTTTTGGGACAATGTAACAAAATAGATAACCACAATTTCAGTGATTGGACAGAGTGCTGACGTAGGTTTCAGCAAGGTACAGCTGCACATAATAGCTCGGTGACGTATTGCATGGCATCAGGGCAGTTGGCTTGATTCTGACGGACGTCTTCCAACAAGGGTGCGGGGATATACTGGAGAATGAGTTCATTTACCTTTAAATGTCAGCTGCGAAACCTGATAAAAATGCAGCCAACTGCCTTGCTTATAAAATGCTAATAATAATACAAATAGCTGTTGTTGCCCAGTTTTTAAAAATGACTTTTTATATATACATATCAGAGAGGAATTGAATCACTCCGGAAAAAGTCACGCAAGGAATGTGGGGGCGAGAGTTTGCCATTCATTGTCAGCCAGGATGACTGTTCTAGCCATTTTCTCTTTGGCAGAGGCCATTACAACAAAAGCATCTGCCTGCAGCTTCGTGTTTCATGCACAGATGTTTATTTGGTGTTCGTCATGCTCATATTGATTTACATATTAGCGGGGACTGTTACTGCCAGGCCAACTCTGACCAATGAAGTCGTGTATTCGAATCCATCCCCAAGTGCTTTAGTTCTGGCCTTAATTTAGGAGGTTTGTCAGCTACCTGGTAAAATGTAAAACTGACTACTAGCATAGAAGTGCCAGTTTTTTTGAGAACTGTGTAAAACACCAATCAAACATTTATTAAACGGGTATATACCTTTAATTACCACCCTTTTGCAAACATGATCGAATCATTTAAGGTCGAAAGAGTTGCATTTCAATTAACATTGCCTTTTGTGTTTCTTCTTTTGAAGCTTATAAGCATTAGCATGATCAGTCATGATCACCACAATTTCTGCTGGCGATCTTTGCGATTTGTCTTGGCCAGATGTCAGTCTTGACCGTGGTTTATTACATGTATATCCAGGGATGAGAACGTTCTGCTGGTTTTAAGGGAAATCAGTATTTACCCCCTAAAATTAGTATGTACCCCTTAAAATCAGTATTTACCCCTTAAAATCAGTATGTACCCCTTAAAATCAGTATTTACAAAATATCTAGTCTGATCAAAATGGCCAAAACTAATTATTTTACCAATGGGGATGGAGTGGGGGGGGGGGGGGGGAATGGGGGACAGGCAGTAGAAGAAATTTCAGCTGATTTAATGCAAAGCAGTATTTTCAAAGTATCTAATCTTTACCCAACTAATTGTTTTTCTGATTATGGGGCAGATGGGTGGGGGTACCTGGAAGAAGAAATTTCAGCAGATTTTGATGAAACCGTTTCTTTTCCATGTATATCGGTGAACTATCATTTTTATCTTTGTGAGATACACCTAGAACATTAACATACAACATGTGTCCGTTTCAAGCTCATTATTGTAGTTTGGAAGTTTCCTTCCAGCCATAATTCTGACCATTTGTCATTTTAGTGGATTTTGTTTTTAAACAAAGCACACTTTAAATTGAGGTACATGTACTTTTCTACACACCTTATTTCCTTATCCTGCTGGCACATTGTACATTCAACTCATTCTTAGAAAGCAGTGCTTTCTGATATTTTGGACATATCTCTGCTGAAAAAAGGTTCAAAACTTTTTTTAATTTGTCTAAACTTGTATAAACACTGAATCAAATACCTTTCAATCACTCCAGCAAGGCTTCAATCAATTTTACAAGGCTTCAATCACTTAATCAAGGTTTTATCACTTTCACAAGGCTTCAGTCACCCGTGCAAGACTTCAATCGCTTTGACAAGGCTTCAATCACTCTAATCAGGCTTCAATCTCTTTAACAAGGCCCCAGTGTGTTTCACAAGGTATCATTCAGTCACAGCAAGGCGTCAATCACTTCAACAAAGGTGCATTGTGTTACTTCTTTTTATCTCAGCTCTTCCACCGTATTAAACGAAGTGAGTCTATGTGCTGTGACAGACATTCATGTACACAGCCATCAACCAACACGGACCTAGTCAATAATCAAAAGGTCAAGTCCCAAAAACAACGTTTGATACAAATCACCAAAACGCAAGAAATTGTATTAAGTACAAATTTAGGATGGAATCATGCATACAAGTAGTCAACAGTTTTCAGTGAAGACCGTGGTCTGCATTACGCAGTCAGACCCAGAAGCCTCTCACCAATGTGGTCTCTGAGTTCAAGTCCAAGTCATGCTGGCTTCCTCTCCAGCCATACGTTGGAAGCCCTGCCAGCAGTCTGCCGATGGTTGGGGGTTTCCCCCGGGCTCTTCCCAGCTTCATCCCACCATAATGCTGACCGCCGTCGTATAAATGACATATTCTTGAGTACAGCATAAAATTCCAATCAAATCAATGAGGACCAATTCCTTTGACATGGCTGATTAAACATTGAGCTTCCTATGGCCAAGTTTAATTTGTGAAGCAATCTTTCAGCTTGTTAAGAGTTTGTTATCTAGCCTAATTGTGAAATTTCCTGTATTTAATTACAAGGCAAAGTGTCAGTCACCGATAACTTCTAACCAGAAGCACTACACTTGGATTTTCACAACATTTCTTCCGGCCAAACAACCTGCCTGCCTCGATTACAGGGAAATATGTAAGGTGTGGGCTAAGCTAAGCCCTGATCAGCTCTGATCATCTGCGCTGTGATGAGAGAGGGTATTAAGAGAACAATGCTGTCAACCAGCACTCACCGGCCACCGCTCTGTGGTATTAGATTACTCTTTCATCCGATCCTAGGCTAAATGATGGCTTTGTAATGGCACTGTTTGCACTTCGTAGGACTTAAATGCTTTGGCTGTTAAAAGTGCTTCTCGCACGCTGCATCCGATGCCTGGTTGACGAGGGAGGCTGCCGACTCAGAGGCTAGTTCTTGCTGGCTTGGCTGCGGTTTTAAGTGAACTACCGCTTGGTACCAGAGAGGGACGTTAGGGGTTGTTGGCCAATCTGTCACAAGTAACCTTTACACTCCAAAAAGTGTTCATCGCGTTTAGATGAAACTTGATACATGCAATGTCACCATGACAACTTTGGGCAATTTGATGTATTTTTGACGATATCATGGCTATTTTGTCCGGTTTTGGAAGTGAAAAACTCACTGGAAGTATTCTTAAAATGGTTGGTTATTCTGAACTCAACCTTCCAGTTATTCTTTTTTTTTTCTTCTTTTTTTCAACAAAATGATGTCTGTTTTTGTTCTGTTGTGGACTTTGCGGTAGCTTTGCTCTGATGAGAATGTTACACGATTTGAAAGCTGATTTCACTTACTCACCTGTAACATATTGGAAACTGCCTCGCTTTGCATGATTCGGTCATAATGTTGTACTTTATATACTTTCTTTGTTCTGGGGTTTCTATCATTAATCTTGCTTCCTTGTACAACATAGGAGCCTTACATGTATATTTAATTCTATATGTGTTTTCATTTATTTATTCATTTGAAACTTACAAAAACGAGTGTGGATTGAAAATGTACTTTTGCACACTTCGGGTGTGAAATACCTGTCTGTAGTGAGTGAGTGAGTGAGTGCTTGGGGTTTAACGTCGTACTCAACAATTTTTCAGTCATATGACGACGAAGGAATCCTTAGGGTGCATGTACGTGAAATGTGCCTCCTTGTTGCAGGACGGATTTCCACCGCTCTTTTATTTAGTGCTGCATCACTGAGACGACTTACCGAAGGCAAGTAAGCTGCCCCGCCCGAGCCATTATACTGATACAGGTCAACCAGTCGTTGCACTATCCCCTTCATGCCGAACGCCAAGCGAGGAAGTTACAACTTCCTCTTTTAAGGTCTTAGGTGTGACTCGATCAAGGATTGATCCTGGATCTACCGGCCCCGAAGCGGACGCTCTACCAACTGTGCTATCCGGGCCGGTGCCTGTCTGTAGTGTTGTGGCCGTAAGATCATGCGATTTCCAGTGCATGATAGAAATTCCATTCCAGATCTCATCAAGTGTTTTTATTGGTGTTTAAGAGTGTTTGATTGTTTCTTACATAGAGATTGTTGTCAAGGTCATTCATGTGGCGATGTAAAAAAAATTGCGGCAAATTAGACGTCTAACTGATAAAGTGTATGCACTGGCTTGAAGAAGAAAAAAAACTCAATCACTTGTTAACGTGTATTTACCAAAGGCTTCATTGATTTACACATGATTTATTTGGCATGGGGAAATTGAGCCTAATATCGAAATTTGCCCCCAGAGAAAAAAATTTCATGAGGAATTAGATTGTATTCTGGGTTGAAAAGGGAAAAGGAATTGGATTTTGGCATCTGAGATGGAACATGGTCTTGATTTTGCCGTTAATTAAAGTGTGGGCAAATTAGGATTCGATGTGGGTCATTGTTGGACGTGTAACCATGGTGACCTGTGGACAAAGCAGTGGTCATTGGTTAATCTGGACAGTTAGTTACGTTCAGGATGTAACAAAAGTAGGCGAAACTGTTCGACCATATGTGTGTGCTGTGCTTTGGAGATATGGCTTTGGGCTTGTAAAGCCGAAAAATAATTCCCTAAAAATGTCTTGCTTTAAAGCTGTGTGCCCATGGATATAGACATGTGTACACAAAAATGTGAGAGGAAAAGACAAAATGCCACAAATTCATCAAAATTGGAGACTGTCAGGAGTCAAAACAGATATTCATATAACAGCCTTTGGAAACTCTCAGAATCTGGATGTCAGAATAGACATTCGTATAACAACCTTTTGAGACTCTCAGAATCTATATGTCAGAGTAGACATTCATATAACAACCTTTGGAAACTCTCAGAATCTATATGTCAGAGTAGACATTGGTATAACAACCTTTGGAGACTCTCAGAATCTATATGTCAGAGTAGACATTCGTACAACAACCTTTGGAGACTCTCAGAATCTAGATGTCAGAGTAGACATTCGTATAACAACCTTTGGAGACTCTCAGAATCTAGATGTCAGAATAGACATTCGTATAACATCCTTTGGAGACTCTCAGAATCTAGATGTCAGAGTAGACATTCGTATAACAACCTTTGGAGACTCTCAGAATCTAGATGTCAGAATAGACATTCGTATAACAACCTTTGGAGACTCTCAGAATCTAGATGTCAGAGTAGACATTCGTATAACAACCTTTGGAGACTCTCAGAGTCTAGATGTCAGAGTAGACACTCGTATAACAACCTTTGGAGACTCTCAGAGTCTAGATGTCAGAGTGAGACTCTCAGAATCTATATGTCAGAATAGACATTCGTATAACAACCTTTGGAGACTCTCAGAATTTAGATGTCAGAATAGACATTCGCATAACAACCTTTGGAGACTCTCAGAATCTAGATGTCAGAGTAGACATTCGTATAACAACCTTTGGAGACTCTCAGAATCTAGATGTCAGAATAGACATTCGTATAACAACCTTTGGAGACTCTCAGAATCTATATGTCAGAGTAGACATTCGTATAACAACCTTTGGAGACTCTCAGATCTTGATGTCAGAATAGACATTCGTTTAACAACCTTTGGAGACTCTCAGAATCTATATGTCAGAGTAGACATTCGTATAACAACCTTTGGAGACTCTCAGAATCTATATGTCAGAATAGACATTTGTATACCACTCGTCATCCAAAATGACCTTCTGAGAAAACTAGTTGAAAACTTTAGAACGCTGTGATTTGCGGTCAGGTATTTAAGTTGAGAGGTGGATCTACCATATATGTGGAAACTATTATTAAAGTTGAGATCAAAGTATTCACTTTTTAGCTTCATAAAGTTCTTGACAAGAATTTTGTCACCTTGCACATTTTTTCAGAGTTATAGTGATGTAATTTAGACAGTTTGTTTAAGCTTTGTTCAGAAGTCGGATGATATATCCAGCTGGAAAAAAGTATGTTTTGATATTTGCCTCCAGAAATGCACTTTTGTGGGCAAAAATTTAGGTCGTTTTGACAGTTAGGGTAATTTAATGAAGAAAGTTTTGAAAAACAAGATATAGTTACGTATAGATTACAGAGGTTTGTGTTATAGACTGATTTCTTTGTTGTCTTTTCTTGTTAGCTGTAGGGTGCCAGCTGTAGCCCCTTGTGTAAAGTATCCAATGCTTTCTTTGTGTTTACCATTCCATGTTTAAACGCAGAGAAATGTTGAGATTTCTGATATATTACTTCTGTCTCTCTATTTGACATGGAATCAGTTGATTATAGGGTTGAAATCTGCACCACTCCTATGTGAAAACAAACTGTCAAACTCTATGCCTTATATTTCCTCTCCCAGGGAGACTCTCGCATCTTTCCCCTCCCTTGGAGGCTGACAAACGGTGGTTGTTGAATAAACAAACCCTGTTCTTGTGAATACAAGTTTTATTGGGGCAGTTGGACACCTCAAGGCAGCTCACAAAGATAGGGTTTCCTGAGCAGCACACATTGGTAGGCAACTATACAAGTGTAATAGGAAAGCTTCCAGGTTTTCTAGCCGAGTGCATGGAGCGACCAAGATTGTGCACCAGTTTTCTGTGTAAATCCTTGGAGCTGGCCTTGTGGTTACTCAGGGATTCGCATTTCAGTGGAAGTGTTCTGCTGTCCTTACATAACCCCAAAGGTTTCCATCTCTTCCTCAGTATTATACCTATATTCTGGGTACAAGGTAAGATAGACCTAATGTTGTGTCCCTGTTTATACATACTCAGAGTGTGGGTCACATTTGGAAAGCAAGGATATACATTTGGAAAGCTAGAGTGTATTATGAAAAGTTCCGTTGTGATTTTCATATTTTAACTGACATTTATTGTTTTAGGTGATTTTAAATTAATGTCTGTGACTCATCTTGTTCAGTTGTGAACATTTCGCTTTTTTGCTGAGTTCTGGTTTAAACATTCGTGTTCTCGCTACATCATGGCTGACGTGTTCTCGCTACATCATGGCTGACGTGTTCTCGCTACATCATGGCTGACGTGTTCTCGCTACATCATGGCTGACGTGTTCTCGCTACATCATGGCTGACGTGTTCTCGCTACATCATGGCTGACGTGTTCTCGCTACATCATGGCTGACGTGTTCTCGCTACATCATGGCTGACGTGTTCTCGCTACATCATGGCTGACGATTCATGTGTTGATGAACCGTAATCATCATTCAAACAATCATTCAAACAAAAGATGAGTTTTGCTTTTGTCCTTGAAGACAGCAGTTTTATTTTGAAGCATTCTGAGAAAACTGTGGGTGTAGAGAAATACTTTGAGCACATTTATGAAGCTTACATCTTAAATGACTTAAACAAATAATTTTTAGCATCGTTGACGTAATAATTCTATGCCTAAATTCCACTGAAACCATTGCTTTAGTGGGTGAGAAAGTTGAAGATTTAAAGTATTTGCTGTAGAAATTTAGTTGTGTTGTATGGTAAAAGCTGCTTGAACAGAGCCTCAGACAAACCATCTGTTAACCTGAGAGTGAGGAAATCATATTGCTGGGCGTTAAGCAAAGCTGCTAACTGCTCTCACATTGGTTTTATCTTGAATATGTGTACAGAAGATTCTCATGTTAAACTTCAACTAAGAAGATCAAGGAGATTTTGGTTGTTTCATGCTTTATTTCTGGTGTATTTTATGAGAGACTTCAGTATGGAGAGTTAAACCAGAGTAGAGACAACAGTGTGATAGTGAGCGACCGATGACATATTACCGGTGAAGTCCGGCCGCCTCTTGTCAGCTGACCTTAGTCAGGGTTTTGTTCCAACTGTTTCTGTAAATACTTAGTAAAGCTTGCTCCCCACCCCCAACAGTATGGCTTAAGCAGAATTAGGTAAAAGAAATGCATACAGTGATGTGGAATATTGATGCTACTAGACATCACTCCTTGGTGTAGGATCCTGCATACTGCTGTCTTAATTATCCTCATGTGTTAACACGTAATAAAACATAGCTACCCGAATTCCTCTTACCCGAACTTTTTCTCATATGAAACAGCAATTGATTTTGAAACAGCACAGAATAATGCGTACAGAATATCCTTCAATAAACAATAAACACCTTGCAAACCTGCAGAAAGGTTGAAGAATTACAGTATGTAATAACATGTAGTAAACCTGACCCTGTCTTCCCATTGTCCCTGAGAATGCCCAGCCAGGGTCCTTTTGACCAGACTTGTCTGAACTCATATGATATGCCTGTGGTATTACTGTTAGGAAGCACCGTGTCACTTCTTAATATATCTTGTATTCAAAGATTTTAAACAATGATTGTGTTCTTGGAATTGGTGATTGGCGCACCTGTTATGCATAAAAAAAAACAACTTATGCTTTGGAGGACTTTGAGTGCAAGACAAGATGAAGTTTGATAGTCGTCTTGCTTATAGTGGTGACCCTGTGGTGCTCATTAATCATTACATTGATGCTCTGATAATCAGCGAGATAATCCCCACCCCCTCCCTTAATCTCCCTTAAGTTTGTAACCTGGTTTGATAGGGCTAATGGGGCTTCCATGGCCAAGGGGTTAGCACACCAGCATGCTCAATGACCTAGGCCTCTCACCAATGCAATCCCTGTGAGTTCAAGTCCAGCTCATGCTGGCTTCCTCTCCAGTTGTATGTGTAAAGGTCTGCGAAGTACAGTTAAAACACGAAACAAAGCGCATATAAGCAACTGTATTTGCCCGAAAAATTTTTACCTAAAAAAGGTGAATTTTTAGAGTCAGATATTTTCAGGTCGTTGAATAAAACTTTCAGTTGTGAAACTTACATCTTTCCAGTAAGATTTCATCCATACCTTCATAAAAAAAAAATTAAAACATCTTTCTGTTTAAGAGAAATAGAACTCAGAATCGGGTAGAATGGGTGTGAGTTAGTCATGGGTAGAATTTCCAGGTGAAAAATCATATGTGTGTATTATGAAGAAACAAGGCACGTAAATGTGTGTAAAAAAAAAAAAAAGCTGTAAAGAGTTGTGGCTGGTTTATGTACATTCCCATGTCCCAGTGAAGGGCATACATGTAGGTGTCAAAGGTCAATGTGAAGGCTTTAGGGGTCAAAGGTGGTGAAGGATAGAAGATGGCTTTATAAAGGTACATGTAATATTGGTAATTGCAATTTTATACCTTATTACTTAACGTGCAGTCAGTTGCCTGACATTGACACAATGACACATGGCTCTGATGCTAAAGTCACGCCTAACCCTTTATAAGCTCCGCCTCTGACGAGGGATGATGTGCATTGTACACGTGAATTATTGGATAATGCCTGCCACCACTTCTGGCGCGCTGTTCCGTGATTACAATTGACAACAGCCGCTCGAGATGGTTGTGTAGCGCTGATATATTAATTATTTCATTAATTATTGAATGCTCGGGTGTAATACAGAGACCCTGTATGAAGTTTTGATGTACTTATCGTGTTCTACTTTTATTAGATCTGTTTACTTCGACTTTTACTTGATTACTCTTAGCTTTGTTTTTTTTTTTTCTTGTAAAATCCTCTTCTTCAATATGTGTGTGTGTGTGTGTGTTTTTTATGGGTATGCTTGCCCTGTGTAATTACCTCCTCAAGAGTATTAGAACTTGTCCTGAATTACATTATGCGATTGGTTAAAGAGACTATGTATTGGAGATCTTTGGCAAAAAGTCAATCAGTGCCTATCTATAGATCCAATTTTTTAAGCTATTTTAAAATTGTGAAATAATTACCTTACAAAATATCAGCCTCTTCTCTCTGATATAGACTCTTAAAACTCATGGTTCACCTACATGTACATATTTTGGCATTCATACAAGTAAGTTTATAGGGTAATTAATCGTAGGCTGAACTATAAATAAGGTTAAGTGCAGGTGTCAGCCAATCATGTTTGCTGTTTTTACCGGAGCGCGAATTAAGTTCCAGTTTTCATATATATCGTCTTTCCAGTACAAGGTCAGCAGCTGAGCGTATCCTCTCCACACGAACTGTTCTCACAGAATGTGTGGTGTCTACCGCCTGCTTTGGGCGTATGTGTTTTTTTTTTTAGACTAGACTCTCATCCATTGTAAAGTCTGCATGCCTTGTTTATGAGGTGCTTTCTAACTGATTAGTCAAGAGAATAATGTACATTGCCAGCCATTAAGCATTTCCACTTGCTACAAAAATGGATAAACTGAAGCTCTTTTTGCCCAGTCAATGACAACAACAGTGTTCGGTTTTTGTGATGTTCCAAGGCAATTCGTGGATGTGTTATTCGTGGACAGTGCAGAACAGTAACAGGAATTCTAGCTGAGTCAGTGTGCGACCTTCAAGGATTTCAGCGTTACATGCAATAATGTCAATTAGGCTACTTTTAGTAACATGTATGTGTATCTTGTCAAAACCATAGCCTGCTCAAACAGCTGTCAAACAGGAGCCAGTGGTCGTGTACGTGTAATGGGGCCTAGTCTTCTCTGGACACGGTGCCGTGATGTTCTCATGGATATATTGAATTTTGTTTTTTACTTCCTCATAACCATCACCTTTGTATGTAAACATAGCACACCTGAAAATTTTCCCAACCATCTTCCAGGGGTTGCTCCATGGTTTCCTGTGAGAAAGTCAACTCCCTGCAAAACTCGTTCAGCCTTAATCAACTACATGGGTTTATATGATTGACTACCTACCTGGCCATGCTTCATTAGCAAGGATTTATTCGGTTTTATCTCCGTTTTGTCTGTGATCAGTGTTGGAATTTTCTTTTTTTGTGGGTTAATTACTCTTTAGAATTGGTTTGAGTTCAAAGACCTTCTAATTGTTCCGGGCCCAGTTGTTTGAAAGTGTATTAGCTAATTGGTATTAAGACATATTTTATATTTAAAATTTTAGCCACACTCAGCAACCAGTGCCTTTCTTGGCAGTCAAAGTTTAACAGCAGCAGTTTTAGTTCATAGTTAATATACTGGTATAACATTTGTTTTTAGGCTAAGTATAAAATTGAAGACTTGGGTTAAAGTTAAATCTGGTATTAAGTCTTAAACCAGTTTTGAATAACAGGACCCTGGTTTTTAGAGTAAAATTTTGGAGTTTGAAGACGGTTGTATGTGTTAGGATTTCATCACTTTTTCACCATCGTAAACTAGTCTTGTTTTGGAACTAAAAGAAATAAGTGGACATTCTGAGCTCCAGAATGAGACTTTGACAAAACTTGACTGCTGAAGGTGTTGGCCGAGCAATGTATATCGCTAGCTGTGATGTTTGTTAGTTGGGTAATAGCGTTGTTGTTGTCCCTTTAAAGAAAGTCAAACCTATATCTGCTCTTTCTTTGTCTTAGAACATTTTCTTACAGTCATATTTCTTCTCTGGCACTTCTAATGGTGTACCTACAATAGGCAGACTTGAGGGGGGAAAATTACCGTGTAAGCAATCCTTGGGGTAGCTATAGGGACATATTTATGTTTTCTCTTTCGTCAATGTTTTATGGCTGATGACTTTGTTTTGTTTTATATAGGCTCGAGTATATCCTTCTAAAGTTTCAAAGTGTATAGAAACCTTTGCCTTTAGCTTGTGTTTTCTCTTACATCAAGAACTGACGTACGTCATGTTTTAACAGGCCTGTGGATCGGCCTGGAAGCTTGCTTACAGCATGGTGTTGACACTTTTGTAGGTGTAGATCAGTTGTGTCGTCATTATCGTCTCCTGCGCCAGCAGCAGTTCATTTACCGGGAAGTAAGGCATACATGTACATGCCTGCTGGGTCAAGCCACGTGCGCGTCTACCTGACAAGACTGCAGCTGGGCTGGACATAGCAGATCAGTTGCCTCTAGGAGACACTGATAATAACGTGGTCATTTCAGCCCTGCCATCCACAAGGAGATAGTGCCCTGTATCTTGTGCATAATTATGGTAAGGATTTCAGAAGACATACTTCTTGCCGGATGACACTCACAGTGTCTGTTGAGACATGTTCTGATTTGGTGTAAAATACGACAACAACGCATTGGGCTGCTGAAGGTTTAATTGTTGAATTGTGGAACACATTATTAATCATATCAAGGGGATCATTGCCCTTGTTTTGTTTTGTTTTTCTTTTTTTTTGTAATGGAGGTCTAGTCATTAACCTTTAAATGAAGGATGCCTCACGATGATTACAATTATTTGGTGATGAACCACTGAGGAACTGATGATTTAAAAGACATTGTACCTAAGGTGGTGCTGCCTGGCCATCGAAAGTTTTATCATTTTATTCAGGACTCTCATTTTCTAGGATAGCGTTAAAGGACTTGCTTATTCTTAAGTCAGCTTTGTGGAGTTTTGAAGAAACTGGGCCATTACTGTTGCATGATGAACTTACCTGGATGAATTGGCTTCCCTGGAGATGGAGGAGTTTCTCTGAATGATCTGTGATGCTGGTCATGTTTTATTTTACTGTGTGCACATGCGACCTCCTTCCAACAGCTTATGGAGATTTAAACAATATTCAGTTATGCCCAAGAGTTAACACGTGCTCATTGTATACACAGCCTTTACAAGGGAACAGCAGCGTGAAGCTGCATTGGAGAGTTGTTACTGTTCATTTACGTGAATGTCCCTTTACAAGTTACGACCTCCTTAATTAAGTCATTGCCAGTGATTTTGCTTGGAATTGATTGCCAGCATATCAAGTGGCAGATGTTGTGACAGCAATTGTGCGGCACAAGTACGTAGATTTACTGGAAATGTAAACACTCATCAGCTAGAGTTTTAAAAATGGCTTTCCAATACATGGGATTAATGGTAGTCCGACTTCTTCGATGGAAACGTTCCATTTTGGAGAAAAGAAAGAAAGATGTCAGAAAGGTAGGTTAATGCAGATTAACTCAGATTACACCTAAACAATAAACACCACAGTATGTAAATGTGCAAATTATTAAATGAACAATACTGTGCACTTCTGCTCTTGTTGCCAGTGGAGAAGACTTCTTTTAAAACATTCCTGAATCCAAATCTGTACCGAACTTTAACAGGATTGGTTGATCCGCATAAGAGCCAAGCCAAGCTACGCACAGTGTTTTATCCAGATCCCTCTGTAAGTAACTCTGTGTAAAGCTGCTGACAGACAGACAAATAAACACCAATAAATATAATTTATTTTTGGCAGAGGTAACAAGAACATAACCTCTGATGGAGGTTAAAATGGGTAGACAGCTTTTCTGGCTGGAACTAGGGTACCGTAATTCTTCAACGTTTTCGCATGTTTACAAGATCTTTTTTCAAGCATATTTTCATGGCATAACTCTGTGTAGACAATGAAAATTGTAGCTTTGGTGTACCCTTGAAATTGGCCAACCCATTCAGTTTAGATTTGTTTCAAAATCAGGTTAAAAAGGTGCGTAAATCACACTGGAATTTGCTCTTCTGTATGCGAAATGGTTGAGGAACGAGGGTAACACTACCATATTGAAGTGTCTCAGTTTATGAAACACACCTTCCAGGTGTCGTGATGAGTTTCGGTCAGAGAGTGTGAAAGCACACAGCCAATGATGCCCACTATAAATAGGCTCATCATTAGCTCCATGTATCTGGGCCATATAGTCAGTAATTGAGGGGGTTTAACCAGCCCGTTTCAACGAAATTAGACGGGGTGAAGACAGACACTAATTTAGGAAGGATAGGTAGGCTTGGTTTATGGTTGATGGGAGGGATAGAGACCAGAGAAGAAGAAGGGTCTTGGGGGATTGGTGCTGTGGGCGTCTAAGATGCTATGTTTTAATCATTTGCGTGAAAAATCCTGAGGTGAATTGACAAGAGGTTGGATTTCAGCAGTTTGTCAAATATCACACTCTCCTTGCTGCCCCGATTTTATTGTCTATGTTGTAGTCTTTTATGTCAGGAGTGGCAGTTTATGGTGGCAAAGGGGGTGGGGATCATCACATAACATGTCATTTTTTTAATTAATTTTTATTTTACATAACAGAGAAGTTGTACAGGTGAGACCATGTGAAAAAGAGGGCGGGATTGGAAGTGTTATGGGAACAGTCATATGGGACATTGTAATTTCTTAATTATCAGCGGTGAATATACGCTGACCTGTGCTATAATATGTGGGTGGAAGTGGGAGGGAATTAGAACTGTTGTAACCGTGTAAAACAGAGACAGCAGATTGTAATGGAGATACCTCATCATTGGTTGAAGATTGGATATACCTGGATATTGCCAGGTGTGGCTTGCAGGATAAAGTGTATATATATTAGGCGAATTCACAAAGGACTTACATCCAAATCATATTTTGGTTGTTATCCTAGTTGTTAGAAATCGTCTGTTTCATGCACAAGATAATTATGAGTGGCTTTTGGGGTAGAGAATATTACTCAGGTATAGCTAGAACACAAGGATCTTAAATCACATGATTTTGGGAAACCTAGCTTTTAGAAATTCACTTTTTCACGTGGATTGTGGGATAAAGTGTAAAGAAATGAAGGGGATGGAGAATGGTTTCTGATTGTTTGGTGTGAGAGATTGGCAAGTCCAGGGTGCATTGCAGGTGTGGCAGATTTATTCAAGTGTGACCAAAGCTGGAGGGTTTAACCACCACTCCCAGCCAGCCCAGGTTGATTCTGTATGTGTCACATTTTTGGACCAGCTAGCTGTCAGAAATGCTCTCAGGATCAGGCATAGAGGCACATGTAGGAGAGCTAGGGTTAAGAGTTAGACATGTAGAGGACATGATAAACAGGTTTATACCAGAGGAGAGATGGCCTGGTCCAGGGAATGAATTTATGCCTGATATGGTTTGCTTTGGTGAAATGTGAATTCAAAAATCTACATTTGTGTGTTCATTATGTTTGGTTTGGGATCTAAGCTTCAATGATGAATGTTGCACTTAGCATGCTGCTATTAATGCCTGTTTGTGCAGGGGTGGGGAAGGGAGGGAGCAGGGAGGAGACACCACCAGCCCTACCCAGATACCTGAGACGCCTTATCTGTACCATGAAGCTAGTTCTGGTAATAAGACAACAATTCAATACTATTGTCTTATCAACAGAGACAATTCAGGAAAACTGATTTTGTTCCATTTTTAACATCCATGTTGAATATACTCGGCTGTAAATTAGCCATTTGCAGATTGTGGTGGGGGATTCTAGTGGTTAGCCTGCTGGCGCAGCACAGTGACCCAAGGAACCTCTGACCACTGCGGGCACTGTAAGTTCAGGTTCTTCCTCTATGGTTGTTCGTGAGAATATATGCAGCTGAGTTGTCTCAGAACATTTCTAAAAGTGTTATTTCTGTTGGCTGAGAAGTGAGAATTTTAATTTTCATCATGCAGTGCTCGTTGTTCACGGAGTGGGAAGGGAATGTGATGGGGCCTGTAGTATGTCGTGTCTTTATTTGGCTCAGAATTCTGTTTGATATGCCCACCACTTGAGGATTTCTTGAAAAGCTATTTAGTAAACCTTTCTGAACTGTGACTCAAGAACACGGATTTGACCAATCTTAAGAAATACAGTTACAAATAAGTCAGCTGGATTATGTCCCACATTTTGAAGGCATATGCCCAATGTTTCTGTGATGTGACGTGACCATGTCACAATTGCTTGCACAGAGAACAGCATGATCAGTAACATTAACCCGAAGGAGGCGTTGGCAAAGGATCGTGCTAATCATGCAGGCATTTGGGAAGCATGTTGTGGTTGGGATGTTTATGTTGGAAGTTTTTAGATGTTTTACGGCTGTTCTGGCTCTTAGTGTAACTCAAGGAGAGCACTTCGGAACTTTCCATGTTTGCAAGAAATATTTACGATATTGATTAAAATAAACATCTTTTGCTCACTTTACTGGGACAAGGCCTGGGTTTATGTTGTAGAAAAACTGTTAGGAGATCTCCCCAAGGGACTTGTAAATAAACAGTCTGTCAAGTTATAAATAGAGGTAAACTTTTAGTACAAGTGTCCCTGGTGTTAATACCAGCATATCTATATGTGCAGGGAGACTTTCAACAAATGCACCAAGGACAGCTTGTATCACAGGACTGTGGATCAAATACAAGTTCAAATTCAAGTACTGTCTAAATTCAAAAAATGTAAGTTACATGTACATGTACTCTAATTCTTCAACCTTTTCAACCGCCACTGTGACCAATATTTTGACACATTCTGAGAGAACTGTGGGACATAGGGAATTAATTTGCATAGTTTGATGAAGCTGGCATCTTAAGTGCCATAAAACAAATCATTATTAGCGTCATTTTCATGGTAATTGTATGCATAAATTTGTCTGAATAAAGTGCTTTATAGGCTGATTATTTACAATCTACTCGCAATAAAAGCTGATTTGAATAAACTTTTACATATTTCCCATTTGCATATACAATCCAATCATAAATCCTGAACTTGGGAGTGTCGTGGATGGTGTCAGGCATCGAAGTTAGTCTTATTCAACTATTTTTATGCTTTTCATAAAAAAAAAAGTTGATTAAATTAGTACTTAACTCTGCCAGAAAGCAATTGAGTCCAAATGGAATAGAAAACCCTGATACTGTAGACAGGGCATCCAGTCAGAGTCACGAAAAAAATCAGATAATGTAGTCCCTCCATATTCTGGGATGTCACTCAGCAGATATATGTATATATATATATATATATATATATATATATATATATGAACAAGCCTCCAAATACTGACTGATTAAAACCTTGTTGTAAATTAAAATCAGAAACCCTATTTCACTTTACAATTAAGTGATAGAGCCTTACTTCACTTTACGAAATACAAAGCAATATTGAAAGGGTGTTTCTTCAAATCTAGTTAACGACAAGCCAGTATAAAGAGTGGTGACCATAGAGCTGACTGGAGTGAGAGTACCAGGGCATGTGGTTGCACGTAGTCTTTTGGCACAGGGCTTTAGGAAGAAGAGAATGAATTATTACTGTTTTAGATGATTTCTCTGTACAGTTATGTCGGATTTTGACAAATGAATCCGGCAATGTTGCCTGGTATTTGATATCCCTGCTCGGTGGATTACAGCTGGCACGGTGATGGTTTGGCAGCTGGGAAACCTGTTTTAGCTCAGTGTGGTATAATTCCCAATATATAGGGTAAGCCTTATCTACTTTCAGGTTATGAAAGATTGCGTCTCTTGTTGCTGTCTTTTTTCATTCAGCTTGTTGTTATTGAAGTGCTGAATGGTGGGGTATAGCGCGCCTCGTTTTTTATCGCCAGCATATGGTTACCCAACCAAACATGCATTACCAGGGTGGATCCTTCAGTGCGCATTCTATGACAGATGGCTGCCAAGTGGCTGTCGAAAAAATTTACGACGTCATTGGTGGCTGGTTCTGGAGAGGATGTGATGTAATAATGGTGCATGGAAAGCCAGTCTGGCTATATAACAACCAAACAAGACATGGAAGTGCATGCTAATTTCCAGTCTCTGGATTTGAGGTTAAACCCCCTACAGCGTGAGAAATTGTCCGTGGTAAACTCTGCAGCTGTTAGGATGGAGGGGCAGAATGTCTGATTCCTTTTTCTTTCTTTTTTCTCCCCCCTTTTTTCTGTGTGCTGTATTGGTCATGTGTTAAAAATTTGTTATAAATGTATGGAAGCCAAGAAACACTGTCATTGTATCTCGTTTCTGAGTATAGATTTACAATAGCGTGGATTTATAGTTCTTACATACGTCTGCATTTGCAAGTGTTTGGGAGAAATCTGTGAGTAAGTCAGAGCAGCATATTCTCTTTCCCTCTTCATTCTTGATTTAAAACTTCGACTTTTTCTTCAGATAGAAAACAAAAATTGAAATTTGAATGGAACATCAGGAGTTGTATGCATTAAGTGATTGGAATTTTTAGAAAACAGTGAATATTTATGTACTACATTATGTATTAAATTGTGGTCATTAAATTATGTAACATAATTGTGGTCAAGAAAAATGAGTAAAATGTGCTAACTAGCATTGGAATGATTATAATAGATAATGATAAAGCTTATTTTTTAACGTAAAAAATGAAGAAAAATTGTTTAAATCAATCCAAGACTCCCCTGGATCTCTCTATGATAAAAAAATGACAAAAAAGCAAAGTGATATACATTGGAACATCAACGTTTAAGGGGATGAAAATAAGACAGCTATCCGATTCCTAGATCCCTTGAAGGGTAATTAATATAGTAGGTGATGTTTGTGCCTCCCCTTCAGGCCTCTCCCCCCTCCGGCCACACACGCACACTAGAAGAGAGGCCCATTCTCTTGTGCATCACCAATGGGATCAGTCAGCTGTCTGTCCCTTCACCCCAAGGCCCAGCCTGGAGGTCTCTCATCATCTGGGTGTTGCATAACTAGAGATGTATAAAATATAAAAAAATCGGTTTAACCTTGGAAAGAAATTTTGTCGAGATTAAGATTTGTCCCCAGTGAAATTAATCCATGGTCATGTGGGATTAACCTCAAGATGTCTGAGATTCAAAACCTGTGTATCTGGCATTGTTTGATTCCTATGACACCTGGACTCAGGCTTATGTAGATACTGTAGATCTGTGACAGGCTCTGAGGGGATGAGCTGAGTGACAAAAGCCTTGGGAAGATTTCTGACACCTGACAGGCCATCTCCTCTTGAGAGCGGGTACAACCAAAACCCGCTTCTCTCCATATCCGATTCCTCTCTCTCTTCTGCCCCTTACACCAATAATAAATCTCATCTAATTCGGATCACTCATTAATTGAGTTTTCCACAGAAATGTTTTATACGGTCTCACCCTGTCCTGCTGGTAGGATTCCTGAAGTAGCAAGATCAATATGGATGTTTCGTGCTTTCGTTGTCCTGGGCAATTGGTCGCATTCACAGAATTGCAGGCAAATGAAATGAGATGACCTCATAGAAAAGCCAGCATTAGGTTACAATCAGCTCTCAAGGAGACCGGCTTCCTCTTCTGACCTGAGTAGAAGGAAAAGAAACATTCTGGCAGGTGTGAAATGATATTTGAATATTTGTGAAGAAATTAATATATGAAGTACCCTAGCCCATTGTGTTTTTATTAGACAGGATGTTTCACTGAATTTATGTAATATGGGGCAACATCTTTTATCAATTCTGCCAAACCAATTTTCTTACAGAGAGTATATTCATTAGAAGGATAAGAAAAAACTACATACATAATTGGTTTGATTCGTGGAAGGAACGTCAATTAGAAATGGTAATAGAACAGATTCGAAGTGGATTTATTGGAAATTTATCCAGGGCAGTTACAGACAGGTTTTGTTTTGGTCTGTGGTTATTACAGTTCTTCTGGTGGTTGCCTCTGTTGTGCGACTGAAGGGGAAATAATTTGGTCAAGACAAAAATTCACATTCTTAAATGGAATTCTGGCTAAATGATTGAAATAAAAAAGTTTCTTTTTCCAATTTTTAATTATAAAGGGCCTGTAATTGAAATTTAGTTTCAATGAATTTCCGCCTGTTTTTTCTAAAATTGGAAGGATTCCCAACTTTTCGTCCAAAGGATGTTTAGGACAAAGTTGTTAGAATTGCTAAAATGACAAAATTATTAACTGTGCATGAGTAGTTTCATTGTATATGCAAAACTCCAGTGTCCGTCTCATCACTGACAGCAGGTTGCCATTCTGTATATCCCAGTTTTCTGCGCTGATAGCTTTCTCTAAATCCTTAAGAAATTTGACCAGTGTATTGTAACTTTAGATTCAATTTGAAAACATGATTCAGAAGATTTGAAGAAAATGGCGCCGAAATTTATTTGTCCCACTAAAGGTGCAAACTTCATAAAACTGTACAGATTATATCTCTACATCTCATAGTCCTCTCGGTATGTTTCAAAATATTGATCGCTGCGGCAGATGAAAGAGTGAAGAAATAGAGCAGATTTGCATGTGGCCCCTAAGAGCAACAGAAATCGCCGAATCAAACAAAATCGGCAATGTAATCATGGATGACTACAGTAAACATTCACCAAACTAACGAAAACATCGAATCGAGAGGTCCTTGATTCCTTCTAGGGAACTGCGTTGTACTGTCACAGCTATTATCAGAGATGCGGGTGACAAGTGGTAGCCATTTTAACTGTGGGTTGGGCAGAGCCATAATGATCACAGCTGCCAGTAACATTTGGAAATGTACTCATTTTCGTTCTAAAAGTGTATACAAAGAACAATTGAGACATCAGAATTATAAGTACATGTCTTTGCTGTAGAAAATATAATTGTCAATAAGTGGGACATCCCCCAATCCTTTTGGACCCCAAATCCGTGCACTCCACTCTGAGGCCTCATGACAGCAGTAAAGCACATGGGAAAATTTAATCTGGAGTTTCATAGGTTAATGTGTGAGAGTACAGAGTGGAAGGAAGCCTGCTGAAACCCACCTCTCTGAAATTCCCCCGTTACTTGGCTTTGTCTCATCACACTTTTTCTCCCTCGGCAAATCCTATGGATTACCAGATTATCCGCAGGAATTGAAACATCGACGCACTTTTCAATGGGTAAGGAAGATGAGTGTGCAATTGAACGATGGTTAAATCCGTTAGAATTGGTCTTAGCAACATGTCCTGAGTTAATATATATCTCTGCTAAGCCCTATATCCTTGTCAAGGGTAGGAAAAGTCTTAAGACTGGAGACAGCTGTGCTTACATGGTATTCTGTGTGACAGCCATGTTAAGCTGCTATGTATGGGTATATGTACTAGCTGTTGTCGCCCACCAACCTTTAGCAGTTCTAGCTTTGCTGTTCAAGTGGTATATAGGCAAAAGTGCTCCCCATGTTCACATAGAAGAGGGTGCTTAAACTTTGATAGTTGTTGTCGTAATTATTGGCTGGTATTTTGAAGAAACACTTTTTGGCGCAGACACACCCTAATTCCTCAACCTGTTGGCATATGAAAGAGCTACTTTCAGTGCCAGTTATGCACATTTTCTAGTTGACATTGGAGACCACAACTACATTGGTTGGATTGGCCAGTTGCAGTGCTTCGCAAAATTATGATTGTACCAGTCATCACAGAATACTGGTAATGCCTTCAGAATATGCTTGAATAAACACCTTGCAAACATGTGAAAAGGCAGAAGAATTACAGTAGTGGTTGTTTTGCGTGTGAACTGACTACTTGTACAGTGAAACAATCATGTAGTCTACATCAAATAAGCCAACAACGGTCCCATTTCATTTATGGGGACTACTTATACCTATATGCATGTATACGCTGCGGTGTGGCTACTGACTGCCACAATGGCAGGGAAAAACTCTTTAGTATATCACTGAACACCATTCAGTCAAACAGTGAACTCTACCAACCTACAAATCATAATATCATTTTATAGATAGATTATTACTGTACTTCACCTAAAGCTTAGAATGTAAAAATGCACCTTAACGCTTTGAAAGGATACTTTTGAGGTCTTTTTCTGATAAGAAATTAGTCAAACTTCATGAAAAACCCTCTAAAGTGGCCTTGTAAGGTTGATGAATCGATCACAATGCAGCAAAATGTGTGACTTGAAAACTTCAGGTAAAATACTGTATGAAATGAAATGATTGAAGTCTACAGTTGACCTATGTGAGGGAAGCTGTTAAAGCACAGCTTTTTCTGTGCGTATCAGTTGTTTTGTTATGAACTTATTACTTATCACAATTATTGGATTAACTTTGAATTGTCTTTAAATATAAATGTTAGCCAGAGTCCTTATACATTTAAATACACCTTACTGGGCACAGAGAACATAAACTGATATCTTTTACACTTTTAATTCACAAACAAGGCCAATTTTATGGATAGTTTTAAATTTTTTAACCTTTTTACTGTAGTACATGTATTGCAGTGGTTAGATTACAGTTCAAAGTGTAACAGTGTATTATGGGAACAAGAATAAGGTGAACGAAGTATTCAAGGCATATTTAGATACAAACAGTTTCGAAGTTGAACATTGATCGAGTTTCAGATTTCACCTTTTTGTGGTTTTGATTTCAACAAGTACTGAGTTGTGTCTGCTTCTCTGTAATGGGATTGATTTATTTATTTGATTAGTGATGGTGAGGTCAAGTTTAAAGCAAAATGTGGAGCAATCAGATGAGACGAAGTGTATAAAAAATAATTTATGGGGACTGAATTTATCACCGCCCCAAATTAACGTTGTACAGGAAAGTTTTAAATGCACACAGATATATATAGAGGTATGTTCAGTGAACTATATGAAATATCTTCTAGAATAAGATTTGTTGCTTGTACAAGGTAGTCATGAAACTGATAAAATGTTGGGAATAATTTTACATATGCAAGCTTAAATTGTACATACATACACAGTGCAGCATATAGGGGCACCTGTGCATGCTAAACTTTCAACCATGTTCAGCTCTTCTGTACTGTCACAAATTTTTCATGTATGCCATGGTCTGAATCACAATCATGTGATAAAGAGGTTTGCTATCATAGCATGTACATACATGTAGCTAACAGATTATCTCATCTACAGAGGGGGCCTCCGTGGCTCAGTCGGTTAGCGCGCTAGCGCAGCGTAGTGACCCAGAAGCCTCTCACCAATGCGGTCGCTGTGAGTTCAAGACCAGCTCATGCTGGCTTCCTCTCCGGCCGTACGTGGGAAGGTCTGCCAGCAACCTGCGGATGGTCGTGGGTTTCCGCCGGGCTCTGCCCGGTTTCCACCCACCATAATGCTGGCCGCCGTCGTATAAGTGAAATATTCTTGAGTACGGCGTAAAACACCAATCAAAAAAAAAAAAAAAAAAAATCTCATCTACAGAGAAGGCTGGGATTGCGTCCCACGTGTCATTTACACCTGGACAAATTAACCTGTATGCAAGTTTTGACAGTTATCTTTGTTGATTTCATCGTTGTTTTATGTCACCTAATTTTTTTCGTGGAAGTCATGGGACAGCATTTATGTACCGAGATGAGTTTTGGAGGTTGGCGCTATTTGCCAAGTGCCTAACTAGCTCACAGTCACATCCATAATTCCTCTGACAGCCTACTATTACCACTAATATGGCAGGGACAGGTAGTCTATAGGATACGAGTTAAACCACTTGGCCTTTTTTTTCTATATTCATGTTCTGTACTTTATTTGACCTGAAAGTCAAGCCACGTCTAAGTTCTGAGAGATATATTTAAAGGTTTGCTTGGGAGGTGGAATTATGTCCCAGGGGACACATGTGACTTTCATATCCAAACCTAATATTTTATGACCTTAATTTGTGAATTTTATTGTCTTCTTGTTTTACATAGGGAAGGAATTGGTTCAATGGCTTGCGTTAGTGAATAGTCAAATAGTAATCAAATACCAGTTAAAAGTTATTTAATTGTTTAGTTTCCAGCCATACGTGGGAAAGTCTGCCTGCAACTTGCAGATGGTCGTGGGTTTTCCCCGGGCTCTGCTCGGTTTTCTCCCACAATAATGCTGGTGGCCGTCATACAAGTGAAATATTCTTGAGTGCGGCGTAAAACACCAATCAAATAATAAATAAATAAATTGTTTAGTTGGTACATTTATTCTTCCATGTCCAAGAGCTAGGAAGAATAGGCATTTCACCTTAAGTTTAATATTTCTAAATGTTTTCTTGATTCTGATTGATTTATCCACCCTGTAGCACCACTTAAAGAGTTTTTTGTGAAATTCAATTAATTTCTTATCAGATAAACTTCAGTGTTTGCATCAATAACTCATTTTAAGCCCTTTATGTTCTTCTGGTACATAGGTTTTACACGCCAAACTTTAGGTGAAATACAGTATAGATATAATGATACAACTTCAAACTCATCTGAGTTTTATAAAATTTTCTTTAAACTGAATTCCTAGCTTACGTTTCCAAAATGACCATGACTTTCGTCCATGACTAAACTACCAATTTTTCCTGATTCCGAGAGTTCCACTGATTTTAGAAGGTGTTTTGTAGGTTTGTTTGCAACTTGGGATAGCATTCTGCTGGAAAATTGAAAGTTTCATTGTCAAAAACAATAATTTGTGACATTTGTTTGCCTCTAAAAATGCACTTTTGTCGGCGAAATCTGAGGTCATTTAGGGTACTCGTAAAAAAACACTTAAAAGCAGGGCAAGAAAATTAAATGTTTAAAAGTGTTGAAGTTTTGGAGTAAAGTCCAAATTTTTGCTGTGGTACCCTGATGTAGTTTGTGAACAGCAGGCCTGGTGAAGAAGACAAAATATACACTCACTAAATGGGTTTACATGTCTTAGGCTGGTTATATGGATGGGCGCCCAGCACTGACAGCTTATCTTCACGTTCAGAAATTGAATATGCAGTTGGACTGAGTTACATAAACACAGTATTCCCTCTTGCTGGATTCCTATTAATATTTTGGCAGAGTTTTGGAATTCACTCGTTTGACAAGTGCTACTTGCAGGAACAAATGGGATTTTCAGAGAAAACTGTGGGGAGTTTTCATGCCTGAGTGTTTGATGTTTTCAAGCTGTTTTTCTGTTCCCCCTATTTTGCCAATTCCTTGACATGCTCGAGTATTTTGTACGTCTCATTGTGGGTGTTCGTGACATATTTTGAGGATATTTTACACGTAGCCAGCTAAATGTTGCATTTTTATAATGCCATAAAATGCTGCACCCCAGCAACCAAGAAACTTGTTTCTTTTTGATTTCACTGGAGAAAAATGTTATTTTCATTGCACCACTATTACTCATAGGTTTCCAGATTTGCAGAGTTTTTTCTTAGTGTTTTTCATGGTTTCTGTGGCAACAGGTTTTGTTGAGAGCTTCTGTTCTGTAATAGGTATCTTCAAGGATAGAAACTTATTTTTTTGTTTTTATCGAAGAAAAATATTAAGTGCACCTTAAAATCACTATTGCTCATAGGTGTGCAGATTTGGAGAGCCGTGTCTTAGTGGGTTTTTTTTTTTTTTTTAGGTTTTCAGGGCAACAGGTGCTGTTCTCTGATAGGTGTATTGGTCAGTTATAAAAATTTTCTTCATGTTTATGTCTTGTCTTTTTAAGCATTTCGAAGGAGAGGAATTATGGTCCGTTGAAGGCTATTAACATTTTAATTCGACCTGTGCAAACCGTTGTGCCAGCTCGGACGGCAACCGTTACTGAACACTTTGCGTTCATTATTGTCTCTTGACTGGCCCAGAGTGCTTTTGCACACAGTCAGTCATGTGTTTCATTCATGCATTAGCACATTGATGTGCAATAAATATACACACGCAATACACTCATCTGAGCAAAGTTTTTAGAACATGTTTTTCGTTGAACATTTAATGGAAAGAAATGTTCAGATTTGACAGTTTTAATTTGCTCTTCATCAATCAATGCTTCCAAACCATGGTGTGTTAAGGACTTAAAACAATGGCACTTCATTGTTAGAACAAATCAGGTTCCTTGGGTGCATTTGAAATTATCTTCCAAGAAAAGCAAAAACGAAACCTTTGCCTGTAATTGTACTTTATTGTATTATCCAGTAATTTTCCCAATTAACAGGATGGGATGGTCTAAATAGCTTAGTCTGTTGCGTCTTTTGAAATACACACCCTTGATGATAATGAAGTTTTGTGTTTTGCACAAATGGTGGTGGAAACTGTTTGTCTGCAACCATTTGTAATTTAATATTTGTATATTAACCATGTAGCATAGGTTGTAAGCCTGGGATCAATTTTAGACTTATGTCAAAATTTCAGTCATTTAACTTGGTAGTTTTCTTTTCATTATTTTACCTGAAATTTGTTTTACAATTACTTACCAAGGATTTATGTTTGTTATGCAAACTTTTGACCTTATAACATAAGAAATAGCAATTTTAAAGACATTCGAAAGTTCGACTTGCAGACTGAACTGTTTTTGTTAGCAATTGACCATGTCCCATTCTACATTTTTCTGTCGTTAAAATGTGTTGTAATTTCCTACACACATTGCAGAGTTATGTCCCCTGTTTGTGACACCATTTTGTCACAGCTGTATATAACTATCTGGATAGGAAGTCAGTCATTCTTACCGAAATCTCTCGATTATTAAATAACTGACCTAAAATTTCGCCCACAAGAGTGCATTTTTAGAGGCAAACAAATGTCAAAAAATATTATATTTGGTGCTGAAACTTACAAATTTCCTGTAGAGTATCATCCCATGTTCCAAGCAAACCACAAAAGACTTTTGTAACATCAGTGGAACTCTCAGAATTGAGAAAAATGGGCAAGTTAGTCAAGGACAAAATTGATGGTCATTCAGTCAAATTTCACTTTGAGTTTGTGTCTGATAATGTTTATGTTCTTCACAGTGTCAATGATCACAGAAAAGCTGCTGTAGTACAAATGTAATGTGCTTGAGTTCAGCATAAAACACCAATCAAATAAATAAATAAATAAATAAATAAATAAATCATCTGTAGACTGCTTCTCTTGGCATGAATCTGTCCTAATGGTGTACTCTATAGCCTTTTTTCTTTTTGGTGTTTTGTGTTGAACATTGTTTTTGAAATTGTTCATGCCGTTATTTACCCTGTATATGAAAGGGTAGTTCGAACATAAAAGTTCCGGGTAAAGGCCTCAGATAAATCAGTAGACACTAATGGAATGTTGAATTTTCTGTCTTCTGCAGACACAGTATGACATCACAGTGGTAATCGAGGATTACAGCGCTATCGGCAGCAACGAGCTCACCTTGCACCGTGGTCAGCAGGTGGAGGTATTAGATGCAGCACCGGGACAGGCAGATTACTGTTTGGTTCGCACCGTGCCCATAGATGGTGCCGATCCAGTCCAGGGATTAGCGCCTATGTGTGCGCTGAAACCGGTCGCAAGTTTACGCATATCCGGGTCTAGGACTAGTATTGACGGTGACGGTAAGATGATC
Organism: Liolophura sinensis; assembly: GCF_032854445.1. Lineage (NCBI taxonomy): Eukaryota > Metazoa > Mollusca > Polyplacophora > Chitonida > Chitonidae > Liolophura > Liolophura sinensis. The sequence continues at coordinate 3,384,456 of NC_088298.1, read as the reverse complement.
TTGTATATTTATTTATTCAGCTTTTTTTTTATGGGGTCCGTTTAATGTTAAATGATACGTTGGAAATTACAATGCTCATGTTTAGTTTGAAGAATTAAAGGGCTTTACTAACTTAAGTTGATCACAATTACCATGACAACACAGATTAGAGGCAAATTTGCAATGGTCATGACAATCAAGTTAGCATACAATGGCTTTGTAGAACAATGTCCCGGTTTTTACTAGTCACAATCTAACCTTTGCCTCAATTTTAATAATAGAGACCTTTAGTTGAAACTTGTAACTTCTAAGTTCAAACTTGAATTAGTTTGCCTATTCTACTATGAAGTTACAAGGTACAAGTTGAACTTTTAGCATGTACCTAAAGGTCTCTGATTGTATGTAAGACCTACATGTAAACACATTTCTATGATAGTATGTAAGACCTACATGTAAACACAGTTCTATGATAGTATGTAAGACCTACATGTAAACACATTTCTATGATAGTATGTAAGACCTACATGTAAACACATTTCTATGATAGTATGTAAGACCTACATGTAAACACAGTTCTATGATAGTATGTAAGACCTACATGTAAACACAGTTCTATGATAGTATGTAAGACCTACATGTAAACACATTTCTATGATAGTATGTAAGACCTACATGTAAGCACAGTTCTATGATAGTATGTAAGACCTACATGTAAGCACAGTTCTATGATAGTATGTAAGACCTACATGTAAACACAGTTCTATGATAGTATGTAAGACCTACATGTAAACACATTTCTACACAGACTAAATATGAACAGAAACATCTCAAAAAGCACTGTTGCTTTTGGATCTAAACTTGATTGCACTAAAGAAGAAAAACACTTAATACGCCAGTTTTAAAAACATGATTTTTTAATGAATTCAAAGCTTAATTCCAAACCAACCTTATATCTGACCTGAGGGTATGATATTTAATGTTATATATTTTATTGGTCTACAGCAACCGGCAAATGGTTTCTTCACACCATAAGTGAAATATTCTTGAGTACTTTGTAAAAATGCCAATCAAATAAATAAGTCAAAAATTGTATCAGATCCTGGAAATTGTTGCTGAAAATTTGGATTTGATGAGCTAAAATATGATGAATTCAAATGATGATTGTTACAGAGCTCATAAAATTTACTAAATTCTTTGGTGGTGCATTTTTATTATTTCTGGTAGTATTTTAGGAGACATTTCCTGTATTGTATAGATTCTGTACATTCATGTACTTACACAAGATTATAAATAATTTTTATATTTTTATGATATCTACATTAGAACGACATGAAGGGGTTAATATATAGATTTTTGAAATGATATGTCTAAGGCTTAAGTAAACTGTTCAATATTAGCATTTATGGGATGAATCTCATGTCTGAGAATAAAGGGAGATAAGGGAGATAACTCTTAGGTGTTTTGTCTCAGTCCTACTTCAGTGTTCATTGCTTTACCATGTGCTTACAGTGATGAATTGATTCAAAGTGAAAATGAAGACATCAAGAATAACATTATAGTTTATTGTTTAATATGTGATACCATAAAAACCATTTATATGTTATAAAAGTTTTTTATGTAAAATTGAGATAAATGGCTTTGAATTTGGGAGGAAAGCACCAGGAAGTATGATCCTCCTTAAGATATTAGTGTCGCTTAGATCATCCATCAGTTAAATGTCGCTTAGATCATTGTTCAGTTAGGTGTTGCGTAGATCCTTGTTCAGTTAGATGTTGCTTAGATCATTGTTCAGTTAGATGTTGCTTAGATCATTGTTCAATGAGGTGTCGCTTAGATTATTGTTCAGTTAGGTGTTGCTTAGATCATTGTCCAGTGAGGTGTTGCTTAGATCATTGTTCAGTGAGGTGTTGCTTAGATCATTGTTCAGTGAGATGTCGCTTAGATCATTTTTCTATTAGGTGTTGCTCAAATCATTGTTCAGTCAAGCGTTGCTTATATCATCGCTCAGTTAGGTGTCACTTTGATTATCACTCAGCAATCAGATATACAAGAAGTACCCTGGTAAGCCTTTGCACAGTGTAATAACTTCTTTGTTATGAATACCCCAGTAACCACACTCTTACTGATATTGTGTATATTTTCCATCCAGAAGTCTATGAAGGTGGAATGTCGTTGTCAGGTGGAAACAGCTCGGCCTCAGCGTCACCAGTCACCAAGAGGCGCAGCAGCTTCAGGTAAGTCCAAGGGGAATTCCCTCACAGCTTACTCTAAATCTTCGTCCTTTTCAGCCTGTAAAGCACCATTTTTTTTTCATTGGAATTTAAGTATACATTTATGATTAAAATGATACCAGAATGATCAGTTTCTTTGACTAAAGATGCAAACCTCCTGAAACCATGCATTCTCTCAGAAATTTTAAAATATTGGTTTGCAGAGGCGGTTGAAAAGGTTGAAGAATTAGGGTTATTTCAATTTTTTTTTGAGAAACAAGCACACATGTGACATTCCCTTAGAAGCTCATGCAAAATGTGGCCTAGTTTTCTGCAGCTAAAAACAGCCAAGACTGGTTATGGTGACAAAATTTCGCAATCTTTTTAAATGAAAATGTTTATTTGGTTTCTTCTGTGTAACTTTTCTGAATTAAAATTTAATAGCTTAGAGATAAAATACAAATTCGCAATAGCAGTGGGATCTGGCAAAGTGTTGATGCCATCTTACACTCAGGCCCTGTGTTAAGTGAATGCACCATGCTAAAAGACAGATCATCAGACATTTGGCCAATCAACCAAACAACAGACAGACAGACAGACATTGAAACTTGTTAGAAATCACTTCATGTCACTAAACTGATTCCTGTTACAACTTTTATTACATATAAGACATAGCCACAAGTATACAGCGTATATATGTCATAAAAAATTCAGTAGCTAAATATAAGATTTAGTTGAGTTTAAAGTATCATTATATTTACATTGTATTTCACAAGAAGTTTGGTATTTAAAATGTACTTTTCAGAAGAACATACAGGCCTTAAAATGAGTATACATGTGTGTGGATTAGGGATTACTCTAAGTACATGTATCTCAGAATGTAAAGCCAAGAAAAGACGAGAACTAAGAAACTATAGTCAACCTTTGTTTGTCTGTGGCAGTTAGTCATTGAGTTTTTAAAAGTGTTAAGTGGTTGGGATGCAAGCGAGTTTCCTGTGAATCATTTCTAGCTACTTCACCTGGTCTTTCCTTCCTTCCGTGACATCTTAGATGGTTTTCATGAACCCTGCACAACAATGGGGTCAGTGTTGATTTCACCACCAGGTGACTGGCATGTTGGCCATGAAATGCATGCCCAAACTTTGCTGGCCATTTATAACTTTGCTGTGTTGTCACATTTTTCTCAGGTTTAATGTTTTATGAAAGACTTCAGTGTTGAAAATTGGCAAGCTGGGTTTTGTGGCTGTTTGTATTCATTCTGTGGTATTCTTGATTACCACGTAATACACCAATTAAATGCGCAAATAAAGTCTTCCCATGGGAAAAGTGAAAGGCTAAATGTGAAGGCCATTTAATGTTTAATTTTGTATTATTGGCTGATATTATTCGGGGACTTTTATTCAGTATTCATGGTAAGTAATGAAGCTGTCATTTGAAACATAATGTAGCATTATGCATAATGTATAATTATAAAGTATCTGGTGAAATTTGGGACATTAATGTCATATGTAGCATATTTCAAGCAAAAGAAAGCTATTACATGAGGTAAGTTTGATCCGACTGACAACTGAAAACTGAGCATAAAAGTACTTGGTTTTTTAGATTTTTTCACAGAGTGTTAAAGGCTATGGTAGGCTTTATTGGCCATACTGATGATGTGTAGGAACTGTAGGAACATCACCTTTTGTTTTCTCGTATGTTCACAAATGAGAAGAAATATATGAGTTATTTTCAGTAGTCTCTGACTCATGGGTCAAAAATTGTTGGGTGTGATTCCAACATTCAATATCATGTTTAGAGTTAGAAAAATGCCTCAGTTTCTAACCACTGGCACCATGGTCCATAAAGCCCACCTTATAATTCAAACGTTTAAACTCTCATCAAAAAAAAAATATATATCCAAAAAAATGAGTAAAAGTCTTTGTGCATAGTTTTAAGTGGTTATCTAGTGATACCTTTATATTTTGAGCTCTCTTTTCCTTTTGATTTAGTGATGAGCTGTATTGACATGAGGTATAGTGGTAGACACCGAGATACAACACCAGTTAATGTAATGTTCAAAATTTGCCCAGAAGTGCATTTTTAAAAGACAAAAAACATTCACAGAATACTATACTTGTTGTGGTGAAACTTTTAATTTTACCAGACAACTGTTTGCCACCCATCATATACATGAAATATTCTTGAAAACACCAATTAAGTACATAGATAAATAACCGGAGAGCACCTAATAACATAGCTGATTTGTACATGTGTCTCAAGAACAGATTGGATTTGGTAATTATGCTACAGTATACACAGGTTGCCTTTGACTGTATCCTAATGCATTCCTTTCTGTAAGTCTCCTAGTAAACACAGGAGGTGATAAAATGGCTGAGAGTCTGGAGGAAATAATTTCGCTCGCCTTATTTACTCGCAAACCCTTAAAAAGTATCGGGTCTTGTTTAATGTAACTGTTTACCCTGGTAAGTAAAAACAGCCTGTGGGTTTATAGACATTGAGCTTTTGAAATCATTCTGCCAGCGTCTGTGTTTACCTGATGGGTGCCATCTGGAAGGGGTGAGGCGAAAAGGTGCATACCTGAGGGCAGCACTCTTTCTGGCACTTGGGGCACCCACAGCATGTGGGGGTTAAAGTGGGTGGTTAGGGATTCCCCTTAATCTATAAATAGCTACGTAGAGATGATGGAGGTTGAGACTGGGAGCACAGGTCCAGCCAGGCTACATTCAGGGCCAAGCTCCTCAAAGCGGCATGCACCATTTGTTTTATCGTCCATTTGTCGTACGGTATTTTGTACATCACTGTTGCCGTACCATTTTCATGTATGCGTGATTATCGCGCATGTATGACATGTTTGTGAAACTGGGCTGAGGTCATGATAATCGTGATAATCCTCATGATTAGGCCTGAGTTTTCATCACAATCATGAGCTGAGTTTTCATGACAGTCATGAGCTGAGTTTTCAGTTTTTGTCATGACCTGAATTCTGTTCTGCTAAAAGAGACATGACTTCCTGTAATTCATCTTGCGGTACCCATAAATGCTTCTAGGTTTATAACCAGGTTTGTAATCTTATATCGTCGTCATATGACTGAAATATTGCTAAGTACGCAGTAAAACCCAAGCATATACATTCATATTAACTTATAGCTATGGAATCTCATCTGATTCTGGTACAGTATCTATTTTTTGCATGGTTGTTTTTTTAGTCTTTAGGCCACACCATTTTAAAATGCTGTTTTACAGGCAGAGAAAATCTTTTGTCAGTGGACGGTATAAAAATAGAATTTGGAAATCGTGTAATCTGTAGAAAATGTGGACTATATGTTTTTGTCGACTCAGCAGTTTTTCTGGTTGATAACCTATGTACATGATTGGAAAGCCTTGGAAAACCGGGAAATTTTAGTTTTGTAGTTTTATATTTATTCCATTTTTGGATTATTTTTTTTTTTTCATGTCTTTCTTCACATCCCACACAGATGTGTTTTTTGACTGTTGATAATTTGATTGTGTAATAATTACTAATGTGTTTGGTCCCGAGCTATCACTGTAACGAGGAATGACATTTTATTTATCAAAGGACATTCTTTCACCATTTTATCAACCATAATGAATGTTGCATGTCCATAATTGCTGACCAGTTCCCAAAACAACATTCAACACAACCACCGAGGAACTCAGAAAGTATATAAAAAACAATAAATTAGAATCCGGGAGTCGCTTGAAGAAAAGTCGCAAGGAATAGTCAAGACTGTTAATGCACAATTAAACAAGGGACTGTAGGAAACATTTGAAGGCATTGGAATGCAGAATGGAGGGTGCTTTAGTGATGCAAATAGCCATGTGTTTTTTTTTCTGGTTTAAGATAAAAAGAGGCTGAGACTGATGTGTTTTACAGCTCCTCAAATACTCCCACAAACATTCAGAGGCACAAATTAGTCAGACTGTTACACAAGGTGGCTCTGAATAGGTCGTCACTGCTTCTCCAGCTCAAAGGTGCTGAAGTGCAATGATAAGTTCTCGGGAGAAATTTGACATTTTGTGTGGTTTACAAGCTAAAAAGGAAAAACGTATTTTAGTTATGTCAGTATAGCAGATTAAACATCATATTTGTGGTACACTCTCATGTATGACCCCTATTTTCACAAAAAAAATTTTTATGTTTTTAGAAGCAAATATCGGTTTTAAAATATTAGTTCTGGTGCTGAAACTACTCTCGTTCATCCAGTGTACCTTCTAAACAACTCCCAAAACGTCTTTTCTAAGATGAGTAGAACTGTCATAATGAGGCAATGTGAGTAACTTGATCAAGGCAGTCATTTACAATATATGTGTAATTGATTTCAGAAAATGTAACATATTTTCTTTGCTAAGTACATGTATTAAGGACAGAGGTATTTCTGTAAGAGAGCATGTCAGTGGTTCAAAGCTTTGTCCACTGTGTTTTCAATGGATTGGTCCGCATCAGACCAAACCTATCACCCGCACCCATCACACTCCCCCACTTGCGGTTAAACAGTGGACTAGCCCAGCTAAGTGCTGCCAGAAATGCAATTTGATCTGTGAGTTTAGGTAACTTACAGAAGTTATGGGCAGTTTTCTGCCCCTGTTAAGGTGTAGGTTATCACTGTGGAGATTACCATACCCATGCCACTGGGCAGAAGCTGTGAATACTCACAAATTGCGATAAGTGTCATGGCATTTTTTCACGTTTTGGGGTAAGTTTTGACATGCACCTTATCTCTCAGGGATTGACTGCCATTTTGTCACTTTAAAAAAAAGCTTGTGATAGCCTTCTTCTTTTGCATGGAGGTTTTGGGTGTGTGTGTTTTGGCTTTCTTATTCTTCAGTGAAACATGTATAGAGGTCTGAGTACAACCCTAATGAAGGTCTCCATCGTACAAATCCTGTCTTTAGGGGATGCCTGTACAAAAATGAATGACATTTTTATGCCTTTTTTTTTTCTTTGAGTAAAAGGATTACAATAGTGTTGTGAGAAGAATATTAGAATCAGACAAATGAGTAAATTGATCAAGAGAGTTTTTAACAGTAAAATTCATGTTAGAATGTAAAGATATTTGTAAATAAATGACCCAAAAAAATTTCTGAGTGCAAAAAAATATTTTTGGAGGCAAATAAATGTCATGAGATATTATCTGTGGGCCTAAAATTTACATTTTCCCAATAGGATATCATCCTACCTTCCAAACACCTCTCTAAAATCAAGCATTAAGGACAAATGTATTTCTGCCAGAGCACATGTGTACAGTGTAAGTTTGTGAGATAGTGTACCTCACCCTTCAGATATAATCAAGGGTTATAAAAGATTTTCTGAATGTATCGAGCTATAAAATACCATAATTCTTCTAATTTTTAGAACAGATGTTAGTAGTGCTGAAAGCAAAGAATTGTAATTCTCTTACAGTTTTTTGGAAAAGTAAAGACATGAATCAATTGTCCATCAGATGGACTAACCATGTGAAAAAAAAACCCTAAATATTCCTGCTACAGTTACATGTATGTTGGCTAAAAAGTGCAGACCAGGTGTCCCCAGAAATGAGAAGAAATAGGGTAGGTAGGAAGTCAAAGTGCTGTAAGAACATCCCGAAACAACTGTCTTAGTGCTTTATGACCCTGGAGTCTGGGCCCATATTTCTGTGTCAAATTCAAACAAAGCTACACTTAAAATGCTTTTTCTGAAAGAAGTTTAAAATTTCTGCACTGATTATTACACTTCAGAACAATGTACTGACCTCAGTTTTAGTTATTTCCTGTTTGTGTTCGGTTTTTTTTGTAGGACTTTGCAATTCATGACTTAGGTTTAAAGTTGCTCGGTAAATATCTGCCCAGGTGTCTAGTTAATGGCAGGTTGTTGTTGTGTTTTTAAGCTAGTTTAAGTATCAGTTCTGGCAGTTTATGGGAATCATAATCTGTCGGCATTTTACCCCCACTGAACCCTGGTGCCCTGCCTTACACTATCTGTGCTGCGGAATAGCCCGCCCAGGGGCCTGAGAAGGTCTTATGTGAGAAGTTCTTGTTAGGGGTGATGGTACATATGGCTTTATACCCTGGTTAGACCTCACCCACTAGTCTGAAGGGTGGCTGACTGACTGATTGATTGATTGATTGATAGATTGGATAATGAGTGGGAATATTTTAGTCATTGGTTGGGCAGAAGTGGGACAGGCAGTGTTGGATTGGGACTTGGAGGTGCAAAGAGCTTTCTGTCTTAGGCACTCAAATTTTGGATTCAAAACAAAGTAGCATCCTTTGATACCATTACATTATGCAGATATGGGTAAACATTTATCTTGGCAGTCTGAAGAGAAAGTGGAAAATGAGCCGAGTTTAGAGGTGCAACTGTTACTGGCACTGTTACAAAAGATGGAAAACAACTGTTGCTTCCTACAAGTGGATGTGCCTATCAGGAGTATGGACATGTCTTTGTATTTAGGCCTGTGAAAGAACATATGCCAACATTTGGTCAGCAATTATCATTTTGATATGTTTGCAAACAATAAAATACAGAAGACAATTCAAGTAAAAATGTGTTAAAAAAAAAAGTGAGACAGAAAACAGGCTTATAAACTCCCATCCTTAAAAACCTTGTTGTTTTGTGAATAATCTTAATTATCCAGCATAAAGAATGTAGACATGCTGAAAAAGGAGTATTTGAAGTTACAGTATTTATTGGTGGGCTACATGTGAAATCAACCAGTCTCATGACAATAACAAATAATGCAAGAAATATTGCTAATTGTTAATGACCTAAAATGTCAGCCCTAAAAATTGTATTTTTAGAGGCTACTAACTGTGACAACAGTATCACTCTTCGTATAGGATGTCATCTTACCGCTTTAGCAAATCTAAAAACACCTTATTAAGATCAGTAGATCTCTGAAAGTTGGGCAATATCTGCAGCTTATAGTCAAGGGCAACGTTTTTGGGTGGTTTACGAATTAATGTCCATTTAATGCACCTAATTGGAATCTTACAAGTGGAATACCTCAGGGACTAAATAATCCATTTGTCTCAACTGCAACATCCTACTTCAGGTTGTCCACTCAGGACTGTGACGTTTTGTACTCAGTCCCCTTTTTAAAGGAAAAGAAAGATACAATATGAAGTAAGGTTCATCATACAGAGAACTGAAAACTATGTGTAAAAATACTTTTTAGATTGTTTTAAGAGTTGAAAGGCATTCAGATATTTGAACTCTATGGTGGGCATTATGGGCCACACTTACGGTATTTAGGAACTCTGAGGTCACATTGTCTTTTTTTCCTGATGAAGGAATTTTTGAGAACATTATTTCAGTAATCTTTTTACCCATGGGTTAAAAGAGTTATTAGAGTTTGTAAACTCTGATAGCATTGTCCATAAAGCCCACCTTAGAATTCAAAAGTTTAAATAGTTTCAACTCTCTCCACAAAAATCTAACAAATAAACGAAAGTGTATTTATGCATAGTTTTCAGTGGTCTCTATGATGAACCTTACTTCATATTTTAGCTGTTTTACTTTAAGTGAATGATCAGTGATAAACAAAAGATTGTCAACTATTCGACAGACTGGCGTACAGACGGACAAACAAACCAACAGAGAGAGCACTATATTTTACCTAAAGTTTAGGATTTTTCAAGTGACACTTTTGGTAGATTTTGATTGATTCATGTACCTTGTAGGGCAACTTTAGAGGGTTTTTTTTGTGATGTTTAATTTCTTTTAGTTTCTCAAAAACTTTGGGTTTTTCTTTCAAAGATATCATTGGAAGGCCTTTCTATGCTTCTAAAATTGCTTGTTTACATACCAAACTTTAGCTGAAGTATGGGAGCTTACAGAGCTAAATTTTATATGAAAAATGGTAACTTAGAGAGGTGTTTGTCACAACCAATAAACCAATCTTATCATTTTACAGAAAATGGCTGACAAATCCAGTGCGTAAACTAAGCCAAAGTAAGATCGACAAAGCCGCGCTGGAGAAGCATAGCTGGGACGTCAGTCGGGTGAAAGGTGATAGGAGGTCAGGAACAGCAAAGGTAGGCTCATTTTATTTCTATTGTCGTGGAACTAGTTCGGCCAATGCCCAGCCAATAGATGACAGCACGTCAGCAGCCAATCAGCAGGTACATGTAGTACTGTTCATCTGTGTATTAGTTGTACATGCCGTAGTTCGCATTCTTGATTGTTCTGAATTCCATACAAAAATATTTTATGTATGTTATGATTTATACTGATGATATGATTATTAATAATGGTGTTTGGACAAATATTTTAAATTTATGCTCAATATTTGATTTTTTGCCTACAGGGGAAAAATAATATTTACCCAGGAATTGAGATGTGCCATTTTTTGACCTTGCTAATTATTTATTGTGATGTAAATGTTTCCCAATTGCCTCATTCGTGACATTTGACTGTTTTTTGTTTGCTCTGTGAGTTATATCTGCATATTTGCATTCACTTGTTTCATTTTCAGCAGTGTAGGTGTTCTGAGAGGAAGGCTCGTGTGTATAGATACATGCAGTTACAATATTCATTGTTTTTTGGTTTTTTTTGTTTTTTGGTTTTTTTTTAAATGAATTAAATTTATCATTGTCATATGCATGTATGTAAATGAAATCAAGTCCAGTGATATTTGGACACTGTGGCACAATTTTCTGGATTTCAGAAGCATATGCGACGTATCAAGACGACCTTGAAAGTTAGGGTCAGTGAGTTTGGATGACCTTGTGAAATTAATCCAATGGTATAGAGTTGGAAGTAATTTGTTACACAAAATCGTGTAGAAAATAATGATGTTCGAGATTTAAACCATCATGGATGCTTTACTTCAGAAGGGATATATACCATTCGTTCTAAGACTTGATGTGGAGACGATGCATTGTGTCAGGAGCACGACGTTCCAAGCATGCAAGATTTAGTTGTTCAAGAAAGAGAACTGCTGAAGTGGCATGACTGAATTCCATGCCAAAGTACTGAACAAAAACAAGATTTTACATCGGTGGATGTCAAATGAGCAGATATTACATGCGAATGGGCACAAGAGAGATGTTGTGCACAAGAGAGATGTTGTGCATGCCAAGAAATCCATGAAAGTTTATTCATTTACCTGAGATTTGCCTCATCTGCATACACATACATGCTCATTAAAGGTATGGTTCTTTTGTGAGAATCTGGGCTCTCCTCAAGGAAAACAAGATTTAGGACACGAAGACAGAGATCGTCTTGTGAAGGTGTAAATTAAAACCTGGGAGATGCACAATGTTTTGAGGATTTTGATTCTGTCATGGAATACGTGTTGGAGACCTGGAAGAAAGGACCAATGTCGTATTCATTCATGTGTGAAGGAAGGGCCTACTTGCACAGGTAGCTGCTCCAGTCTCTTGTACCATCATCGGTTACATGAGGCATCAGAAGGAAACACGAACCCATTGATGTGCACGGCAGTAAGTAGGTAGGTATATCTGGTTACAACACCATTATAATTGGTGTAATGCTCGAATCTGCCTAAAGCTGATTATCACCATCTGCATAGTTGACGTAAGTTATGCTGTATAACGAGGTATATCAGTTAGGCCACATAAGGGCCATATTATGCTAAGTAAGGATATCAGTTACCTGTATGTCCCATACAATAGGAGACAGTCGAGATGAACGGGGATATAGATGTAATTTATGCTGACTTAGGGATTGAAATCATGCTGAGCAAGGATATGATAAACAGGCTGTTAGCACTCAGAGGGTATAAAGTTAAAGGGAAATAGGGATATCAATCATAGGGAAATAGGGATATCAGTCATAGGGAAATAGGGATATCTATCATAGTGAAATAGGGATATCAATTTTGCCATGTAGTATACACAACCGACACATTTGAAATAAACTTTGCATGTTGCACAAGGAAAATACCATCTTATTACTGCACAGGTGTCATGCTTTTGAGCCCTGGGGGAGCTATGAGTGTGTGCCCTGGGGGAGCTATGAGTGTGTGCCCTGGGGGAGCTATGAGTATGTGCCCTGGGGGAGCTATGAGCATGTGCCTTGGGGAACTATGAGTATGTGCCCTTGGGGAACTATGAGTATGTGCCCTTGGGGAGCTATGAGTATGTGCCCTGGGGGAGCTATGAGTATGTGCCCTTGGAGGAGCTATGAGTATGTGCCCTGGGGGAGCTATTAGTATGTGCCCTGGGGGAGCTATGAGTATGTGCCCTAGGGGAGCTATGAGTATGTGCCCCTGGGGGAGCTATGAGTATGTGCCCCTGGGGGAGCTATGAGTATGTGCCCTGGGGGAGCTATGAGTATGTGCCCTGGGGGAGCTATGAGTATGTGCCCTGGGGGAGCTATGAGTATGTGCCCTGGGGGAGCTATGAGTATGTTCCCTGGGGGGGGGGGGGGGGCTATGAGTATGTTCCCTGGGGGAGCTATGAGTGCCCTGGGGGAGCTATGAGTATGAGCCCTGGGGGGAGCTATGAGCATGTGCCCTGGGGGGGGAGCTATGAGTATGTGCCCTGGGGGAGCTATGAGTATGTGTCCTGGGGGAGCTATAAGTATGTGCCCTGGGGAGCTATGAGTATGTGCCCTGGGGGAGCTATGAGTATGTGAAGCTACACCATATTGCTATGAATAGTTCTTCCATGTGAAGTTGTAGCAGAGGAACCATAATTGCTCCACACTACAAAGAGTAGTTATTCCATGGTTTGTTCCATGTGATGCTGTGCTGCAAAGGGAACATAATTACACCATACTGCTGTGACAGCTATTCCATGGGTTATTCTGCTGCAGAGGGAACATAATTACACCATACTGCTGTGACAGCTATTCCATGGGTTATTCTGCTGCATAGGGAACATAATTACACCACACTGCTGTGACAGCTATTCCATGGGTTATTCTGCTGCAAAGGGAACATAGTTACATCACACTGCTGTGACAGCTATTCCATGGGTTATTCTGCTGCAAAGGGAACATAATTACTCCACACTGCTGTGACAGCTATTCCATGGGTTATTCTGCTGCAAAGGGAACATAATTACACCACACTGCTGTGACAGCTATTCCATGGGTTATTCTGCTGCAAAAGGAACATAATTACACCACACTGCTGTGACAGCTATTCCATGGGTTATTCTGCTGCAAAGGGAACATAATTACACCACACTGCTGTGACAGCTATTCCATGGGTTATTCTGCTGCAAAGGGAACATAATTACACCACACTGCTGTGACAGCTATTCCATGGGTTATTCTGCTGCAAAGGAAACATAATTACACCACACTGCTGTGACAGCTATTCCATGGGTTATTCTGCTGCAAAGGGAACATAATTACACCACACTGCTGTGACAGCTATTCCATGGGTTAATCTGCTGCAAAGGGAACATAATTACACCACACTGCTGTGACAGCTATTCCATGGGTTATTCTGCTGCAAAGGGAACATAGTTACACCACACTGCTGTGACAGCTATTCCATGGGTTAATCTGCTGCAAAGGGAACATAATTACACCACACTGCTGTGACAGCTATTCCATGGGTTAATCTGCTGCAAAGGGAACATAATTACACCACACTGCTGTGACAGCTATTCCATGGGTTAATCTGCTGTAAAGGGAACATAATTACACCACACTGCTGTGACAGCTATTCCATGGGTTATTCTGCTGCAAAGGGAACATAGTTACACCACATTGCTGTGACAGCTATTCCATGGGTTATTCTGCTGCAAAAGGAACATAATTACACCATACTGCTGTGACAGCTATTCCATGGGTTATTCTGCTACAAAAGGAACATAATTACACCATACTGCTGTGACAGCTATTCCATGGGTTATTCTGCTGCAAAAGGAACATAATTACACCACACTGCTGTGACAGCTATTCCATGGGTTATTCTGCTGCAAAAGGAACATAATTACACCATACTGCTGTGACAGCTATTCCATGGGTTATTCTGCTACAAAAGGAACATAATTACACCATACTGCTGTGACAGCTATTCCATGGGTTATTCTGCTGCAAAAGGAACATAATTACACCACACTGCTGTGACAGCTATTCCATGGGTTAATCTGCTGCAAAGGGAACATAGTTACACCACACTGCTGTGACAGCTATTCCATGGGTTATTCTGCTGCAAAGGGAACATAATTACACCACACTGCTGTGACAGCTATTCCATGGGTTATTCTGCTACAAAGGGAACATAATTACACCACACTGCTGTGACAGCTATTCCATGGGTTAATCTGCTGCAAAGGGAACATAATTACACCACACTGCTGTGACAGCTATTCCATGGGTTAATCTGCTGCAAAGGGAACATAATTACACCACACTGCTGTGACAGCTATTCCATGGGTTATTCTGCTGTAAAGGGAACATAATTACACCACACTGCTGTGACAGCTATTCCATGGGTTATTCTGCTGTAAAGGGAACATAATTACACCACACTGCTGTGACAGCTATTCCATGGGTTATTCTGCTGCAAAGGGAACATAGTTACACCACATTGCTGTGACAGCTATTCCATGGGTTATTCTGCTGTAAAGGGAACATAATTACACCACACTGCTGTGACAGCTATTCCATGGGTTATTCTGCTGCAAAGGGAACATAGTTACACCACACTGCTGTGACAGCTATTCCATGGGTTAATCTGCTGCAAAGGGAACATAATTACACCACACTGCTGTGACAGCTATTCCATGGGTTATTCTGCTGTAAAGGGAACATAATTACACCACACTGCTGTGACAGCTATTCCATGGGTTAATCTGCTGCAAAGGGAACATAGTTACACCACACTGCTGTGACAGCTATTCCATGGGTTATTCTGCTGCAAAGGGAACATAATTACACCACACTGCTGTGACAGCTATTCCATGGGTTATTCTGCTGCAAAGGGAACATAATTACACCACACTGCTGTGACAGCTATTCCATGGGTTATTCTGCTGTAAAGGGAACATAATTACACCACACTGCTGTGACAGCTATTCCATGGGTTAATCTGCTGCAAAGGGAACATAGTTACACCACACTGCTGTGACAGCTATTCCATGGGTTAATCTGCTGCAAAGGGAACATAATTACACCACACTGCTGTGACAGCTATTCCATGGGTTATTCTGCTGCAAAGGGAACATAATCACACCACACTGCTGTGACAGCTATTCCATGGGTTATTCCATGTGCTGCAAAGGGAACATAGTTACTCTATGCAGAAAAAGGAGAACAAGGCATGGTGTAAAGGGAATTGAAATCTTGCCACACAGATTGAGTACATGTAAACAGGTTACCGGTATGTGTGATAGGATTATACATCAGGAGGTAAAAGCTAGACAAACAACAGACCAGAAGACTTTCAAAATCTATCTTTTCTTTCACAAACACTGGCTCTTCTCATTTGAGACATGAACCATTATCCCACTTATGTATTGGCCTTGAACCAAAGAGAACGCATTTGCTGCATTGGATGTGTTAATACACGTCTGGTTTTAGGTGTTGTTCATGCAGATTAACACCAGAAATGTGAAAATTGTTGTCATTTCCTCTGTCTAATGGAATGGATTTGACATTTCACACATTCCACTAGTTCAAATTGATATTGTGTAAGAAAAATATTCTGCGGTTGGTATTAGGTTTATGTGTACCCGTACTGATAGTGGTTTGATGCACGCTAGGCACTGGTTCAATCCCGGCTTGGGGCAAGGAATTTTTAGATTGCTCAGGACTCAGACACTCTGTATCAAAGTGAAATGTCAGCATGCATCGTTCAAAAAAAAGAGCATTATTAGACGTATTAATTCTTTGTGACATAAGAAATTGATAAGTGTAAATTGAAGAGTTACAGAGAGTAGACTGTGCCAACATGTTTATGAAAACTGGAGAAGTGAAAAATGGATTGGCTTCATCGAGGTTCCATGGAGTTGTTCTGCTTGTGTCAGATTTCTGAACATACCTTTGTTCATGTTTTTAAAAAAAATATGGTAGAAAACTGAATTTTGCATGGAACCAGGATATCTTTCTGTTCAAAAAAAACTAGCAAGGCTAATCTACATTAGAAGAGAGATGTCAGTTTGCCTGTGTCAGAGCTGTATCTGTAATATGACATTATTTTGTCTGGTTGCCAGGTATTTGGGAGAGATAGTAAATGAGAAAAGTAAGTGATATTGCAGTATCTTATATTAGATTATGGAAATGAGAAAGGTAAAATTAAGATAGTGGAAGTGAGGCGTTTTTGTAATTCATAGGTTAAGCACAGCTCGAGCCTCCATCACACCTGTATACAATTATGATGGGTTAGTAAATCTACCTTTCGATCTTGACATGACCAAGTAAATGTACGTACACAGGTGTTTGGTTTAATTCAGTATTCTTTTGATATCCTTGCCTTATTCTCGATACCCTGTGCCATTAATCTGGCTGTGTTAGCTCTTAGCTAAGCGAGTGTGTTTGACGCCTGAGAATGTTGATTTTTAACAGGTGATGGTATATTCTGTGGTAGACTATCATGGGTGTTGGAAAATTTTTAAAAAGTGATGTGATAATCTGCAGGTTTTTAATGAAAAAGCTGTTGGTTATATTTTAGAGATTTTTTGTGCGTGTGTGGAATAATCTAAATTTGCATATATTGCTTTAATCAGTTTTTATTTATTTTGAAAGAATCCAGTCCTTTCACACTCACACACACACATGCAGACAGAGTGGGTATTTTGGGGGAGAGCTGTTGTGTTAAGGGAGTTAACTCTTTATATACTCTACATTCTCCTGCAAAACTAAATTCATATATGAACGTCTTTTGGATCATATTTCTGTAGAAAACGTTATTAAATGTGTCCCAGACAATTTTCATTCTCCAGATGACAAAATGTGGCTTTTATCTCATGAAACTGGTGTGAACAATACAAGATTTTGGACTTTATTTATCCATGTAATAAGTATCTGTTTAGAGTGACAGTCAGTGAGTTTCCAACCTGTGACTGGTGTGACCAGGAAGCTACGACAGAACATTATTTAATTACATGTCCTCAGAAAGGCAGATTTTGGCATTTATTCGGGTAATGGCTCTGCGCATTTTTAAATTCTGAGATAAAATTAAATACTTCACACAAGCTTTGGGGATATTTCGAGGGTCTGCATAATAAAGAGGTTAATTTTTTTTGTATTAAATGCAGAGTGTTATATATATATGTATGTTACATTATGAAAAAGAGTGTCTATTTCTGGTGTTTCACATTGTATATTCATAATGAAATATCAACTTCATTACGAGGTATCAAAAAGAGTAAATTTGATTATTTAAAGGTATTCCAGATTTAGATATAGCATTCCATTCTAGCTCCAACTCTACATGAATATTATCTTCAGTCCACACAGATACAGTCCATCCTCCTTCTGAAAATATTGTACATCTTGACAAATGAAGTTGGTTACTGTTTTTGATACAACTGTGATATTGGAACATAGTAAACATATGTAAATACACACAAAGATTGTTACAACAGTGTTCCCAAAGTAGCTTATCTATAATGTACCCTGTAACCCAGGCTGCATGGGTAATGATACGGTCAGTTGTAAATTCATGGTCAATGGAAAATAAATGCCCAGTGACAGGTCCAGGGCGTTGTGGGAAAAAAAATATCACAGGGTTTCTTGGTGAGTGTGTAAGGTAGTGAACTTGTGAAGGGCATCATGCAGTATACACTAAACATGTAAATAACCAGGGAGAACTTTGGTGACAATAAATGTATGTACATGCAGACAGGATTTAGAACAAAAAAAGAGCAAATCATCATGTTATTGTCTGCTCCCAATACTGTGGTAATTAAAGCCAACCTTAGAATTCGAATCATTAAATGTATTAATTTAAGAAATTTAAGTAAAATAAGTGAGCATACAATAAATAGAACAGTGTTGTCTTGTTGTTATCCAGCAAATAGACCATTATTATCTTGTTGCTATCCAGCAAATAGACCAGTATTGTCTTGTTGCTATCCAGCAAATAGACCAGTATTGTCTTGTTGCTATCCAGCAAATATACCTGTATAATCTTGTTGCTATCCAGCAATATACGAGTATTGTGTTGTTGCTATCTAGCAAATATACCTGTATTGTCTTGTTATCCAGCAAATAGACCAGTATTATGTTGCTGCTATCCAGCAAATAGACCAGTATTTTCTTGCTGTAATACAGCAAATAGACCAGTATTGTCTTGCTGTAATGCAACAAATACACCAGTATTGTCTAACCATGATACAGCAAGCAGACTAGTGTTGTCCTGCTGTGATACAACGAGCAGACCAGTATGGTCTTCCTGTGATACAACAAGCAGACCAGTATTTTCCTACTGTGGCTCAGTTGGTTGACGCGCTAGCGCGGCGTAATGACCTAGGAGCCTCTCACCAGTGCAGGCACTGTGACTTCAAATCCATCTTTTTCTGGCTTCCTCTCCGGCCGTACGTGGGAAGATCTTCCAGCAATGTACGGATGTTCGTGGGTTTCCCCTGGTTTCCATAGTGCGGGCCGCCATTGTAAAAGTGAAATATTCTTGAGTACAGCGTAAAACACCAATCAAATAAATAAATAAATCTTTCAGTTATCCAACAAATAGACTAGTATTGTCTTCCTGTGATACAACAAATAGACCAGTATTGCCTTCCTGTGATACAACAAATAGATCGGTATTGCATGGATCTTTGCGGTTATCCAACAAATAGACTAGTATTGTCTTCCTGTGATACAACAAATAGACTAGTATTGTCCTGCTGGGACATAGCAAATAGACCAGCATTAATTGCCTTATTGTGATACAACAAATAAACCAGTATTGCTGGAGTGCCTTAGCATGGGCCTGGTGATTAACATTGTAAAAACATTTGAGAGAGTATGATTGATGTAAGTGAAACAAACAGAATAAAACATGCTGACATGCTACCAGTATTTATAATAATAGTATTCTTAACAGATACAAAAGAGCTGAAGGCTTGGACCTGTGAAAATGATGAGGGTTATCATTACATACACGTATCACGGGGAGCGAAAATCTGTGTGTTCTGAATGGATTTATAGTGACAGTTAAATGTGTGGTCAGTGTTTGGACAAAAATGCAAAACAAGAAATAGGCAGTCAGTTTTTGAAGACTAGCTCCATGTGTATAGGCAGGTCTGTTCTTTAGTCTTCTCACAGTGACCTTGTCTGCTTCTCACCACAGAATCCTCTGCCCTTTACTCTCTCTCTCTCTCCCTCCCTCCCTGGTCCTCTTTCTGGTTCTCTTTCCAGTCTGCCATCAATTCGCGACACTTGTCGATCGATACTAATACCGCGAACAGCATTCCTATGCTGGCTACCATGGAAACCGTTGTTGGGATACTTTGAGGCCAGCCGTCCACCTAGACTGTCGGGGAATGGATGAATCAATTTTTTTTTTCAGCTCCCTTTGTAAAGCCATGTCTTGAAATGCAGCTGTGTGCTGGCCATGATGTCCTGGGAGGCTTTGCCTGTCACTGTCTGTACACATAACTCCCCCCTCCCCCCCCCCCCCCCCCCCCCAGCATGTCTTGAAATGCAGCAGTGTGCTGGCCTTGATGTCCTGGGAGGCTTTGTCACTGTCTGTACACATACTCCCCCCCCCCCTCCCGCAGCATGTCTTGTAATGCAGCTCTGTGCTGGCCTTCATGTCCTGGGAGGCTTTGCCTGTCACTGTCTGTACAAATACCCACCCCCCCCCCCCCTTCCTTTCAGCATGTCTTGAAATGCTGCTTTGACACTGTTAAAATGCAGATCGAAAACCAAGCATTCTTTAAAATGCATCACTGTCAAGACATCCTAGATCCTAATGACAGAATTTGCTACAGTGGCCACTGGCAGCTCTCATGGAATGATGAGGATCATGGGGTCTATGCTTTGTGGAATTTGATCCCCAAAAAGTTGCCTTTTGAAGTCTCCTCAGTTGTAGCAGTTACATTTTCTATAATAATTCCTGTAATCCCCTCTTTCCTAATAGGCCATTTCTGAGATAAAGGTTTTTGCTTTTTTTAATAATGATTCCATTTACAACTGTAATTGGAAAATTCATTTCCCCTTTTAACCAGTCACTTGTGTTGGAAATATTTTTGTAGAGAATTTCTATGAACAATGGGAAGGTACATGTGTAAAGTTTATGACACCATCACATATTGTGGAGAATTTGATAGCTTTGTGCAACTGTGGGATATCAGATAAACACAGTCATTGCGCTTGAATTCAATTTCAGAATTGATGTAGGTGCCCAGTCTTTCTTATTACACTTTAATAAAATATATACACATATGCTCTTTGTGTTTTATTTTGACATTGAATTCCTGTTTTAGATTCCAAAGCTTATATAAGGGTGTATATGCCAGGAAAAGATATTTAGTTACTCCTTAAAATTATTGGTATTTGCTATATTTTGGTGCAAAAATTGGAGGTCATTAGGCTATTTTTTGTTTTTTCGTCATGCTTTTAGTTGTTGTTTAATAAATTAATTTGAATTTGGAACTCCCTTACAAAATGTTCTTAAAATATTTGAAACATTAGTAAATGCTTTGATAGTATAAAATTTTGTCCATGACTAAGTTGCTTATTTTTGATGTTTGACTGCTCTATATGTAAATACATGTAATGTCAGGTGCTGCTGTTAAGCTCCATATTTCTGAGCTGTGCATGAGGACATTTATGATTCCATGGTGGTCTTTATTAACAAAATGGATAGTATATAGAAAACATATGACAGATAGAACACTAGTTACCGTGTTTGACATAAGATATTGTCCTAGACCTTGTTACTTGTTTTGCCTAATTACCTGAGAGATTTAGTAATCTTGTGAGTTTTATTTGGAAGGTATGATATGCTATCTTACTTGTAGTGATATTGTATGACAATTGTAAGGCTCTAGACATGCACTATGTTGGAGGCAGTACATTAGGTCATACTTATAACAGTTTTTGTGTCCTAATGGTTAGAGCGTCCACCTCAAAGTCGTGAGACCTGGGATCAAACCACAGACTGGAAAGAAAAAGAAAACGGTTCTTGCTGCTGCCTCGCTTGGCATTCAGCACTGAGAGGTTAGAGCAAGAAAACAGCACTGGTAGGCCAGATGGCAGTATAGTGTGAAAGGGTGAAGTACCTGTAACATCTGGAGTTGTCAGCATGATGCTGTCAGTGGCAGCAGTACTTGGTGGCATAGACTAACCCTGCTACTAGAAGACACAGTATATGTATGCACACTTAATGCATGACTCCTCATTGTCATAAAACGAAAAAATTGTTAAATATCACATAAAACATCAGGCATACATACGTACATAAGTTATTTTAAGTCTACTTACATTCAACCTTTCTTCTTGTGTAATTTAGCTGAATGTGATAGTGTATTCCAGTCGTATTGTCATGTGAAAATTCACCTGTATGTATGTGCTTCTTATTTGGCACACACTTAATGCATACAATTGGAAAATTGAGTTAATTTGGAGGTAAAAATCTTGAGCATACATGCATACATTATATTAGGTGATATATCACATTGCAGTGGTCTTTTCTCCTGTAATCCTCAGAAAAGCACACGCACTTTTTGTGATGATGATGTCTTGTGTTTGATATGAACTAATTTGGTGCAGCTACTGGGCTAAAAATAGATATTTTGTTATGTTCTGATCGTGCGGTATTTATATTTCTTACCTGAGAGATGCAGCTGCTGTTGTTGCTAGAGGCCGTCATTAATCATGGTCAGCAGGGACCAGGCTTGTGCTGTGAATGAGCTTAGGACATGCAAGCCTCAGCACTGAAGTTTCATTGCAGTTCCTAACCTTTTCATGTGTTTACAGGGTTCTTGTTTTGGTATATTGTTGGGCTGATGGCTAGGATTCTTTTGATTATGTGACCTTCACTGAAGTTCTCTAAGGTGCCATTCTAAACAAGGCCTTCATTATAGTGAGCTAAGGTTTGTGCCAATGTGTAACCATTCCCCTTCCTGCCATGCATGGTTTCCTTCCTGCCACCCATGCTTTCCTTCCCACCATGCATGGTCTCCTTCATGCCATGCAAGGTTTCCTCCCTGCCATGCAGGGTTTCCTTCTTGGAGACATGGTTTAAAGCAACACTGAACACCAAGCAAGACAGCAAACAAACAGTTATGAGCACTGGGTAATGCATAAGTTTTTCAGTTAAAGAGAGAAGTTAAAAATTAATTTGCAAGTAACTATTTTGGCTCATGAGAATTCCTGTATGTCAAAAATATTAATTAAAAAAAATGAATGAATAAATAAGGTGTTCTCAGGCATTATGATGATGAGCTTTGGCCAAGGAAAGAAAGGAAACCACAAATAAAAGCTGCGTCTGGGATTTTGTGCATGTTTCGTCAGCAGATGTCAGCACTTTCATCTTCATTTTCACAAACTTCTGCTTAAGCCTTGAGTGATTTGAGTGGAGGGTATGGTAAGAGCAGTGGACAGGCTAGCAGCCATAGGTCTGACATGTAAACTGTACAGTGAGGATTGAAATTCAGGCGGACAGTCTCTGTGTGCACGGCGTTCCTCAGGCTGTCAATAACATGACGTGCATGGTATGTAGCCCTGCAGTCAATGAGCTCTGGTCCTTGCCAACACGCTCACCCGCACAGGTAATCAATTTGTACTTATTCACAGAGCAGGGCAATGGGAGACTTCTGAGGCACGGTATGGATGATTGAGAGGTGCCAGCAAAGCCTTGGATGCAGACCCCAGTGAGGGAGTTATTGTGGTCTCCGCTCCTAAGGCAAGAGCTTGACAATCAGGGCAGTCGGTGTGCTTGGGCTAGAGTGCTGTTCACTGCATTGACGAGTCACTGTCCCCTTTCGCGTCTTCATTGATGGAATAATACCTGTAATATTTGCTGCGATTCAGACACATGCTCACAGGTGTATGGCACTACTTACACCTTCCTGCAGCTGATCCCCAGTTTCCTGTAATAGACGTATAACCGTGATGTGGTACGTTGCTACAGGAGGCCGGCTTATACAGAAAACAAGGGATATTGCGTACTCCCCCAGCAGAAAGTAAGTCTTAAGAACTGAGAACACAGATGCAGATTCCACTTGTACATATTCCGTATCTCCATCTGCCACGGCTGACTGGGAAAGCTTAATCGGGGAATAAGGCCGTCGCTGAGCCACTGGGTTGATGCGCAGTGCATTAGCTGTAGAGCTTGAAGACTATTACCTTGTTCTTCTCCAGGCAGCGTGGACTAGCCTGAGTTCTTCTGATGGAGCTAGTGTCGAAGTGGAAGAGAAGCTGTAGTCAGCTAAGGCCTGTGTGCTGAGTTTTTCTGTTGACAGCAGAAGACAAGCTTATGCACAGCACAACAAGGGCACCTGCCCTCTGGGATTTCTTAAATGCTCGTCATCCACAAAGAAACGATCTTCTGTCTTGCCATTCCATGTGTTGTCAATAGCTGTCTGTCAGCATAATATTGAATTGATGTATTTATGGGCCACAGCAGTGCAGACATACTTCCGCAGGCGACAAGGGGGGCCTGCTTTTTCTGGAGTCTTTCCACTGCCGGATGTACATGTTCTTGGCTTGAAAGATGACACAGAGGATGATGATAATGATGTAGTGGATAAACCTCAGCTTTTTGAAGTCCACCAGATTGGTAAGGACATTGTGTTTATGTTTACTGCTGCCCCCCCCCCCCCCCCTCCACTCCCCATCACAACAGCAGTCTGTTGTCTAAGGCCTCTTGGAATTAAAATTAAACAAGTTAGTTCTTTATTGGAGCATTGTAAGGACAGTGTTCTTGCTCAGTATACAGGAACAGAACCTTGTTAAAAAAAGAAAATTCCATCCAAGGAGATTGGAATTATCAGATGACGGAAGAATTCTGGTGTATGTACATGTTGGCTATAGCGAGATGATTATTTGTTGTGTGTCTCGTATGTTGGGGCCAAAGACGGCCAGAGCTGCAGCCATTTTATAAAGCAGCTGCCTGTTAAAAATATGGACACATGGACACCGTGGCTGTGTTGTAGAATACGTGGATGCGTAGACGACCACCACAAGGAAGTGAGATTGAGGTGAATGGTGATTGAGTTTAGTATGATTACTCCGTTATTTCCTGGCATGCAAGCCGTCTTAATTATGCTGAGAACTGTAGCATCATCATCGGTGTGTGAGGCCTAGCTCTGTAAGGCCTTGCGTTAGAAAACCGGCATGTACTCATTTTAGGCTTCTGGAATTTTCATGGCCACTGCGCATGCATTAGTTCAGTGTATGGTAACTGATTTAGTCCGGTTTATTCAGCCAGAGAATGTGTAACATCTAGGTTAGTAGATGTATATGTTTCCATTGAGGCTCTTATGTAATGCTGAAACTGTAAAAAAAACCCACAGTTATTCTCTTTGCGTGAATTACCAGTATGTATGTGTGTGATTCCTGACCAATACTGTGCATCCCCAACCGATACTATGCATCCCCGACCGATACTGTGCATCCCCGACCAATACTGTGCATCCCCAACCGATACTGTGCATCTGTGCATCCCTGACCAATACTGTGCATCCCTGACAAGTACTGTGTATCCTCGACCAATACTGTGCATCCCCGACCAACACTGTGCATCTGTGCATCCCTGACCAATACTGTGCATCTACGACCAATACTGTGCATCCCCAAGCAATACTGTGCATTCTCGACCAATACTGTGCATCCCCAACCAATACTGTGCATCCCATTTGAAAGAAATGGCAGTGAACTACATGTTAACCCTGTAGGCCTGGGCAGATTTACATCTATATCTATATGTGTCAGGTCGTCTTGCGGGAATAACTTGGCTGGATAGGGAGTAAAGATGTTAAAGATAGAGGATCTGTTAGAAGTTTCCGTCTGTATACACAGCAATAAATGCTTTGGATAGCAGGCAAGTACTCCTCTGCATAAAATCATAAGGTTTTGGTTCAGAGTTAACAATGCTTCGGTGTCATTGATTTATCGTTTCATTTGGCGTGTTGTCATGCTCAGCATTATCCTCTCTGTAGAAAGCCTAAGAAATAGTAGGTTTCTGCCAAGCATCGCATTAAGCCACTCTAGAACACAAAGAGATGTCTGATTAAACACACATACATGGAACAGGAAGTGATGTCAGCCCCAGTACACATATTATGCTTTGTATGTAATGTCCGTACAGGTAGCCTGAAAATGCCAGTTTACTTTTTAAGTTTGCCTTCTGGTTTAAGGAGTTCAATTAAGTGAACTCCCGACTGGGCTTCCTGTTTTTATGTTAGGAGAGCTAAAAATACCATATACATTACGTTGTTGTATTGCTGTTTATGAGTATTGCTGAACCCTTCCAGTCTGTTGTCTAATTTCCCCTCAGCCAAGCGTCATTAAAGCACCACTAGACAAGGCCACAAGGCCTCTTGGGTTTAAGTAATATATGACAATCAAGGAAGCCAATTCATTGTATTAGAGTATTTTATTACCGGTAGTCATGAATTTTCCTAAACGCACTTGTCTTTTCCTGCCTTGATTGTTGCTCAGAGTGATAGCCATTAAGATTGTCACATCTAACAATTTCAGGGTTAAGTGTAGAAATATTTTGTGGAATGAAAAATACACTTGATATTGTTACACTTGTTTGTTCCAACTACCCATTCCACAAAACCATGTCTGACTTAAGTCATAATTTAATGTGCAAATCTTAAATTTATTTTTCGCTTTTAGAAATATTTTGTCCACCTTACCTATGTTATCTCATGACAAAAGTGTCTAAATTTCAACTTCCTGTACCATAAAAATAAGCATTGTGAAGAGGTTTTAAATTTTGACTTAAGTATTGTATTTGATCTGAAGATGGTGACCATGACTTGGTGCATGTAACTGTTGTTTCACCTAAATGGGTGACCATGACTTGGTACATGTAACTGTTGTTTCACCTAAAATGGGTGACCATGACTTGGTACATGTAACTATTGTTTCACCTAAAATGGGTGACCATGACTTTGTACATGTAACTGTTGTTTCACCTAAAATTGGTGACCATGACTTGGTGCATGTAACTGTTGACCATGACTTTGTACATGTAACTGTTGTTTCACCTAAAATTGGTGACCATGACTTGGTGCATTTAAATGTAGTTTCCACCTAAAATTGGTGACCATGACTTTGTACATGTAACTGTTGTTTCACCTAAAATGGGTGACCATGACTTGGTGCATGTAACTGTTGTTTCACCTAAACTTGGTGACCATGACTTTGTACATGTAACTGTAGTTTCACCTAAAATTGGTGACCATGACTTAAAAAATGCGCATTCAGAAACACATAAAGATTTAAAATGATACTTTTGACGCCTACACTTAACTTTCCTGCTAAGAAATTAATCAAACTTCACAAAAAGGTGGCCATGGAAGGTGGATAAAGTAGTTAAAATCATCCAAAATGTGTCACCAAAAAAAATGCTGAATTTTAGATGAAACATGTTACTCGTTTTGTCTGACACTGAAATTTCTGTTGATTTTAGAAAGAGGTTTAGAGGTTTGTTTGGAATGTAGATGTAGGATGTTATCCTACTGGGAATAAATAAGTCAGCACCAAAAGTCAAATTTTATGAACTTTATTTGCCTCTTTGGACAAAATCCTAGATTAGATACAGCAATTGAGTGGACAACCCTATACTTCGCAAAATGTTCTTAAACTTACGTTGTTGGTTCAAATGATTTAGCTTCAGTAATGTGACAATTAAAGCTCTAAATGTTTGCTCTCGGTCTATGACTCGTACTGCATGTGTGTTTGGCACCATATAGCTAAAAGTGTAACCAAGCGAATCAAGCTGGGGGTGTAAGCAACCAAATTGATGGTGTAAGCTGAACTGAGCTAATGGTATAAGCTGAACCTCTGATCTTTGATCTTCATAGTTATACATTTACGCAGTACCCGTAAGCTGAAATGAAAGCAAAGCTGCCAAACTGGTAGAATATTGTTCCCCTGTGTTGCCACAGTTGAGTCTTGCATGACCAGCCATGTCTTGTATACATTGAACCCTGTCTGCAAGTTCTCCTGGAATTTCTCCCACCTGCAGTTTTACATCAAAAGCTTGGATTGTGAACTTCCTCCCATGTTTTTGTGGGTGTTTTCTTCCAGGGTGTGTGTGTGGTCGGCATGATTCACTCATGTAAGCAAGAGCAACCCTCCTTAGGTTTATCAGCTATTGGGAATTAGACTTGAGTTGAGGACTTTACTCGGAATTAGTGTTTAGTTGCTGTATATCTGGCTGTGTTCCACCTGAGCACTCACACAGAATTATAACGTTGAGCAAGGGAAAGTAAGTCATTTTGCACCAATCTTTTTGAGTCAGTTCTAGGTTTTAATTGCCCTGAGTGGGAAGGTCTTCAGCAACCTGGGGATGGTCGTGGGTTTCCCCTGGGCTCTGCTTGGTTTCCTCCCACCAATAATGCCGCCGCCTTCATATAATTGAAATATTCTTGAGTACGGCGTGAAACACCAATCAAATGAATAAGTAAATTGCCCTGAGTTCAAAGCTCATTCTTCAGAGCACCTACTTTAACATACAGAATACTTAAGTTTTCAATTATATGTTACACTTAGATGGAATGTGTCATGTCTGGTGTCTTTGGCATGACACTTCAGTGGCAGCAATTTGGCATCATGGACCACAAGAAGACATAATATATGTACATACACCTAATGACTCCTCAAGTCATATATATGACTGAAAAATTGTTAAGTGAGACGTAAAAACCCAAGCATCCATACATGCATACTTCATGTTGCTTGCAGGTTAAGGTTGATTTTTTTTTTTTTTTGATGGTTTTTGTAGCCCTTGATAGCACTTGTATAAAGGACGGAA